>NW_026599288.1:7645226-7687303 GCF_023634085.1 Falco cherrug | reverse complement strand
CTGCACCTACACAAAACCCTCACGTAATGTTGACAGAGCTGTATTTAATGAGAGCAATGCTTCAAAAACCATTGCATCTTTGTCAGATTTCCAACAAAAAGAATAATCTGAAGTACAAAAACTAAATTATCAGCACAGCAACATGTTGCAGCACAAACAAACTAGAAGGCTGTAACAAGGCTTTTACCATCAGTCAGATTCTACTGTCCATGCTCTATCGCCTTCCTCCAGAGGTCAGACCACACCGCTGCTCCTCCTCCTCCTCCTCCTCCTCCTCCGCCAGCCAGCCAGCCAGCCAGCCAGCCAGCCAGCCAGACACACACCCCCCCACCCCCCCCCCACCCCCACACACACCCCCACACACACCCCCACACACACACCCCACCACCCCCACCCAGGGCTATTTCAATGCTAATTAACCCACTGCCTTCATTCCTCTACAATTCCCCCTTTTTGTTTTTATCCAAAAAGACCATGTCTATCATCATTAGCAAGATATGCGGAAAGGCTGTTCAGGTTGAGTTAAGAAGGCACAAAGCTACGTCTGATTCAGGCCCCACATCAGGGTCACCCAGATGTTCTGACTCCCCTCTCAAGGGTTCTGTGGAACAGCCGATATCTGATGTCCTCTTGTCAATTCTAGGATCTAAAACAGGCTTAACACACCTAGCAGGAAGCCACCGCGGCCCTGCATCTGTGGAGACACAAGCATACCCTCGTCCCCAGGTAATTAAATCCCACAGGCCTGTCCATTTTCCTGTTTCTAGGTCTCACATTAAAACCTTTGCTCAGATAGGAGGATCTCCTCCCTGCAAAGACAAGAAATGCGAGATAATCACAGAACACTTTCCCAGCCGGCACAGTCAAATAATTCAACGTATACACAGCTTTCCATAGACGAGCATGCGGAGTCTCAGAACCCATTCCCCCTTTTTGTTTTTCAAGAAGTAGCTTTAAAGTATGATGAACACGTTCCACAATGGCTTGGCCAGTTGGATAATGCAGGATGCCAGTAACATGTTCTGCCCCCCCCAAGAGGCAAGGAACTTGGCCATGCGTGCAGATGAATATGCTGGTCCATTGTCTGTCTTGAGATGCTTCGGAACCCCCAGAGCAGCCCAAGCCTGCCGAAGATGTGAAATGGCATCCAGAGCCTTCTCCCCAGTATGGGCTGATGCCCACAAAACTTTTGAGAAGGTATCAACAGAGAGATGAACATACTGTAAACGACCAAAAGGAGGCACATGTGTGACATCAGTTTGCCACAGAACCAAGGACTGATATCCACATGGATTGACCCCTCGTGGAAACATTAGTCCAGGACCCAATCGCTGACACTCCAGAAAAGCAGCAATGATGGATTTTGCATCCGCAAAAGATATTTTAAATTGACGGACCAGTGCCCGAGTCCCCTGATGAAAAAATTGATGAGACATGAGGGCCTGTTGTATCAGATCTGGCACTGGAGGAGTCCAAGCGGGAGCTGCAAGAGCATCAGCACGGGCATTTCCTTCACAGATGAATCCTGGCAATCCAGTGTGACTGCAGACATGCAGGATGTAATATCTATGTGTACGTTGGCTCACTATTACCCATAATGTTTTTAATAAAAAAAAATAGTTGTTCTGAATTTACTTCCTTAAGCAGCGCACGGTCAATGCGTCGCACAACATCCGCAACATAAGCAGAGTCTGTAACAATGTTTACAGCACATAGAGAAAATGTTTTAAAGGCAACAATGACAGCACTAAGTTCAACCAATTGAGGTGATCCCTGTGTTAAGTGTATCAACTCTTGTCATTGCTTCCTATCATACCAAGTGACCACTGCCTTTCCCGATTTCCCAGAACCATCTGTAAAGACCATAGGGCCTTGCACTGGGCTATCTGCTGCCAGTGGCTTTTGAAGTATTTGTATGTCCAAATAAGTTTGTAATAATTTATGACTGGGAAGATGATAGGATATTTGTCCCTTGAATCCTTCCAGAGCCAAATGAAACTGTAAACTGTTTGCGAAACACCAGCTTACATAAGCACGTTCAATGGAAATTATCAGGTAATTGGGATCTTGGCCCGTGAGCTGAATGCACTGTGTACGTCCTTTGGTGATGATTTTTGATACTAGCTCAATCTGAGTGCTCACTGTCTTCTGTAGTTGTACAGATAAAAATAACCACTCTAAGACATGTAGCGGATCCTGCCAGCACTCATTCCATTGGCCCAACAATCCCATGGGATGATAGTTAGCAATGACAACATATAAACTTATTGCAGTTTTTAAGTCTACACAGTGTACCCTTTTTTGTTGAAGACCATTGGCCACCCACTCTAGGGCTAAGCTGGCTTCCTTAGTGATTGGGGAAACATTAAATCAGTGTCACCCTTCAACAGATCAAAGAGTGGTTTCAATTGTTCTGTTGTAAGGCCCAAGTATGGCCTTATGCAATTTATGGTCCCTAATAATTTTTGCAAATCATTTAGGGTTCTGACATTTACTTGGAGCTGGACAGACTGTGGCTCAAGCGTTTGATCTGGCACTTTAACTCCCAAGTATTTCCACGGGGCTTGTTGAATCTTTTCTGGTGCTATACATAGCCCAAAGGTGGCCAACGACTGCTGCAAAACTGGATACACTTGCTGAAGCTCAGCCTTATTTGCAGCTGATACAAGAACATCATCCATATAATGATAACAATATACTTGTGAAAATTGTTTCCGTACAGGTGACAATGCCTTTGCTACATACCATTGACATATAGTAGGACTGTCTTTCATACCCTGTGGCAACACCGTCCATTGGTATCGCTTACAAGGAGTCATATTGTTTCTGCTAGGTATCAAAAAAGCAAATTTATCAGCTTCACATAAAGGAATACTGAAAAAACAATCTTTTAAATCAATTACCAAAATGTCCCAGTTTTGTGGGATCATCGTCGGGGAAGGCATGTCCTATTGCAAGGCTCCCATTCCCTCCATTACATAGTTTATTTTTGTTAAATCTTGTAACAAACGCCATTTGCCTGATTTCTTTTTTATCACAAACACAGGGGTATTCCAAGGACTATGGGAAGGTTCTAGGTGTCCTTGTGCTAATTGTTCTTCAACTAATTGTTGGAGGGCTACACATTTTTCCTCAGGAAGGAGCCACTGTTCCACCCAAACAGGGGTATCCATCTTCCAAGTCAAAGGCAGAGTAGGTCTTTGTACACCCTCCATCACAGCGGCCCCTATTAAAAATCCTTCTGGGTACCAATGATAACTCCCCATTGTCCCAAAACGTCACGTCCCTACAATTTCAGAGGGACATCAAGCACGTAGGGACGGATTGTTGCTGTCTGGCCCTCAGGGTTTTGAACTTGCACCATATACCAACTCTGGACACTGTGTCACACCACCCACTCCTGCCAATATGGAACCTGCCAAACAGACAGGCCAAGAGCGAGGCCAGATGTGTGCAGATATAATAGTTACATCTGCTCCCGTGTCAATCATTCCAGTCACCCATATTGCAGAAGGAGTCCCTTTGGCAAAGGTGATTTTACAGGTTAGAGTTGGTTGAGCATTTTGTACACTCTGAGTCCAGAAAATTTGTGGTGTTCCTGTCGAACAGAACCCTTCTTTGCCCTGGACTTTGTCACAAGCATAATTAACTTGCACGCAGAAAGGAATTAATTGTGCAATCTGGCTACCTTCAGGAACTAACACGGGGGGTGGGTGTCCACACCATTGCTTCAATCTGACCCATATAACCAGCATCAGTGACTCCTGGTAAGACAAACCTTGTAATGTTACACTAGAGCATCCAAGCAACAGCGCACTCATTTTATTGCCGATGGGTCCTACAGCACTCAGTGGGACCTTATGTACTTTATCATCCTCTATTGTGATAGCAGCTGCTGTGGTAACATCCAATCCAGCGCTGCCTGAAGTTTGGGCTGCAAGTTGGCTGCATAAGCCTGGAATTGTTGTGGAGGATTCATTTGTATCATTATGTGGTTCCTCCCCCCGTTTCCCTGCTTTCTGTTGCCACCTACAAGTAACTGTCCTTGAGTGTTAAATTTAGATCTACAGTATTTTGCAAAATGCCCTGGTTTGTTACATTGACGGCATACCAAACCAGAGCCATCAGCCCTTCCTGGCCTCAATCTCTTTGGACAGTCCTTCTTAACGTGACCTTCTTGCCCACACATGTAACAACAGCAGATGACCCTGACTGCATCAGCAAAGGTATTTGCCAGACACTCCATTTGGAAGGCAGTGGTTCCTACTTTCTCACATACATCCATTAATTCTATTAAAGTGGGATTACAATTTACCATGCCTGCAATCACCTTTCTAATATCCTTGCATTGTCCTTAGCTAGTTGGAGTAACAATGCTTCCTTAGCTGTCCCATTCTGTATTTGCTTATCCAAGGCATCTCTCAACCTGCTGCAGCACTCTCAAAACCTGCCAGCTTCAACGAGGTCTTTTACCATCACATACCAAGTTAACCTCAATAAGTAGTTAGCACACCTTGCCCCGGCACAGCCACCAATCCCCCACAGGGTCTCAAAGATCCATCTACTGTCTATGCTGTTTCTTCATACTCTTTATTCCTGTCCCTCTGCTGCCTTCTCCTTGTCTCTCCTCATGCAGGTCTCTCTCTCCTCCCTATCCAGATCTCTCTTCCTTGGCTGCTCCCCTTAGAGCTATTTAACCACTTAGCAGGAACCAGCCACAGCTCCGCCTTATCCACATCAGCCAACCCACAGCTGTATATTATCAATGTGAATTAACCCAGCTTCATTCCTCTACATCAGGGGTCCTCAAACTATGGCCCACGGGCCAGATACACTCCCCCCCCCAGGGTCCTCTGTCCAGCCCCCGGTATTTACAGAACCACCCCACCCTCGCCCCCCCCACCAGGGGTTGGGAGGGGAAACCAAGCAGCTGCAGATGACTTCCTGCCACTTCATCTGTGTGCCAGCCCCCTGTTTAAAAAGTTTGAGGACCCCAGCTCTACATCAACCTATCCAGGAGTGACACATACCCTTCATTCGGACCTTGTTTTATTGTGGTCCATGACTGCTGTGCAGCACCATGATCTGGGACTTGCAATAAAGCTTGGAGAGCTAACTCTTTTCCCTGCTGCAGGACTAAAGGATGTAAGCGAGCTTGTAACTGAGGAGAGTTAACTGGAGCCTCCCCCATCAATTGTAGAATCCTTGTCCCAAAACATGGATCATCCTGGGGGTATTCTAAATTCATCAGTGATTGCTCATTTGCCAAGTGCCTCCAATTTGACTCAAAAAGTAACATTTGCATAGGGGTCAATATAATTTGCACAATTGAATGGCAATCATGAGCAGTAAGCTCTGCTGTGAAAAGACTACATAACAATTGAGCATAGGGTGAGCCTATTCCACACCATATACAGGTTGATCTTAACTCTTTTATCACTCCCCAGTTGAAAGGTTCCCACTCGGGGGGGGGGGGGGGGCATCACTGTCCCTTTGAAGCAGGCTAACACCCTGCTCCCCATGGCAGTTGCAGCATCAATATCCCCTTCCACAAGTGCTTGCTCCTGTATCTTTTTCCAGAATTTGGCAGGATCTGGTCCTGATGCTGTAATTTGGGCTGGTTGTTGAACATGACCCGAGGTCTCCTCCAGTAAACCTATCACAGGTGGCTCAGGATCACAGTCAGGCAACTGGACAATGACTGATCCCCCTGCCACCCAGAAGGGAACCAACTCTGCCCACTTGACCTAATGCTGGTTCGCTCCTCCTGCTGGCCCCGACTGTGTGAATCAGGCGATGGCAGAGAATCTGATGGCACTAAAGGTACCTTATTTGGCATCATCTCTGCAACCAGGAATGTGGCTATTTCAACCGCAGCCTTTGTCTCCCTGTCTGCTTCTGATTGTTCTAGTAAATTTAAGACCAATCTCCATGTTGTCAATGACATTGTAGCAATTTTGTCCCCTTTCCTCTCATGGCAGCCCCAAAAAGTAATGTTCCAGTGCTTTGCCATATCTGAATGCTGGAGACATTTTTTACCATAACAGGCAAATTATTCCTTTTACACCACCCCAGCAGAGTTCTTATTGCAGTCTCATCATACTTTATGCCTCCATTTTCAAATATGTCTATTAGCATTGTTAATATAGGGTTTATTTCTTTGTCCACATCGGACTGTTCTAGCAAATCTATGATCAATCTCCATGTTGTTAACGAGGCTGTGGCAATTTTGTCTCCCCTCGAGGCAGTCTCAACAAGTAACTTTTCAACGCTTTGCCATGTCTGAATGCTGAAAATCTTTTTCACTGTAACTGGCAAATCACAGTTTTTACACCACAGTAGCAGAATTCTTATTGCCATTTTATCATACTTTACACCTCTTTTTTCAAATATATCCATAAGCATTGCAAATATAGAATTTGTCTCCCTATCCGCTTTTAATTGTTCTAGTAAGTCTAAGATTAATCTCCATGTTGTTAGCAATGTTGTTGTAATTTTAACTGCCCCTCAAGGCAGCCTCAAAAAGTAGTTTCCCAGCATTTTGCCATGTCTGAACACTGGAGACTTTTTTTTTTCTCATAACTAGCACATCATTTACTTTGCACCATCCTGGCAAAGTTCTTATTGCATTCTTGTTATACTTTATGCTTCTTTTTTTATCAAATATATCTACAAGCATTGTTAATGTAGATTTTTCTTCTTCTGCATCCATATCCATTAGTCCCCATCTACATTGGGCACCAAAGGTTGCAATTTGAGTTAAGATAGACAACAAATATTGCAATACACCCATGTCAGTTAGTTGTCAATGGCCCACCTCTTATAGTGTCTGTTATGGGTCACAGGTTCTCCTGCTTGCCTCAGCTACATTGGGCACCAGTTGTTGTAGTCAGAGTCCAACTCAGTTAACCTCACACAAGACACCAGTTGTTGCAGCACAAACTAGTAGGCTGAAACAAGGCTTTTACCATTGGTCAGAGTCTACTGTTCATGCTGTTTCTCCTTCCTCCAGAAACCAGACCACACTGTTTTTCCTCTACCTGACTACCCTTCTCCCACCCTCCTCAGTGCTATTTAACTACTTAGCAGGAATGAGCTACAGCTGCACACCATCCATGTCAATCAACACACTGCCTTCATTCCTCTACAGGAATTGATATGTAAGGGTTAAAAGAATAAGAGATTGGTCAACTTTGGTGAGTTGGCAGGGATTTGCTAACCTTTGTACAATGTACTAACATATGTAGAATGTAAGGAAATACCTAGTTGCTACATAATTGTGGTCTGGGAGTTTAGACTAGAGGATGTAGAACCATAAGGGTATGTCATAAATAACCTTTGACAATGGTAAACAAGCACTGCAAAGGAAGATATAAGTTTTCTGTAACTAAAGAACAGGATGGTGTGTTCCAGAACAATAGGATAAGAAGTTTTAAAATCAGTACAAACGAACTGTGCATGTGCAAGAGACCCCGGGTTGAAAGTTTATGCGGAAAAAGACTTCGAACCTTCATCAGAAGACCTTCTGAGAAGACCCTCAAGGTGGCAGCATGCATGCACGAGGAGGCGGGAAAATATGTAAATAACTTCGGGAAAACAGTTTGAATATGTATTCGTTTTCCGGGAAATATTATGCATATGTATTAGACTGTAGCATAAGAATAGTGAGAACCGGAGCTGGGGTGTGCATACTAGGAGGAGTGATCCCCTATGCACCCAGCACTGCAAATAAAGAATACCTGCTTATCAACGACTCTGATGTTATTGAGTTTTATCTCGGAATCCTGGTCTAGCCGCACCTAGCCTCCTGCCTTAGCAAGGAGCACTAGAAAGCAAAGGAGCTCGGGAACTCCAATTTTTTATATCATCAGGAGATGGCCATGGGGGAACCACCTTGCTCTCAATAGAATCCTTGTTACAGCATTTGCACAAGGTATAGGGGAGTGAAAGTCACATACTTCTGATGTGAGCAGAGCCCATACTGGAATGGGGACTTGTCTCAGCCCAGAGGGAATGGGGTGGCCAGCATGGGCTGGAGCTCCCCATGGCTCCACCACAGCTGTGCTTTTCCTGTGGATGTTTTGCTAAATTTCTGACATAATCTCACAAAATTTTTGGCTTTGGTTTACTGCTTTCTAAGGAGAAGGGAATAAAATGCAAGCAATGATTTGGGAAACTTTTCTCATCTCTCCTGCTTGCCTGTGTCCTATATTGAGTAGCACTGGTCATTTTTCCCTGCAGATGGTCTTCCATCCTCCTTTAGATTTCTATCATGTCCTAATCCACCTGAATCCAAACCAGATTCCTCAGCATCTGGAGACCATGGCCAAGCCGCTAAAGTAATTTTCCCAGGGCATGGTGAAGAACAGCACTGTCGTGAAGATCCTCTTTCCTGTGCTGTATTATGACCCTGTACAGTGCTATCTCCAGGGGCTGAGAGTAAGCACAGTCTGTTGGGGAGGCATGGGGGACTACCTGCCTAAGGGGGAGCTGCCTTCTGGCATTCAGATCATTAGTTGCCTGCCACTGCAGGACCTAGTTGGTGACATCTTCATGTATTTTTCATGGGATGGTCACTCTTTGTGTACATCTGAAATTGCTTCTTCAGCAGAATACCTGGTGAATGCACCACCCATTCTATGGAAATGGGAGTGCTGCTGATGTGAGAATGACCTCAGATACAAAGCATCTGGAGCTTTTGCTGAAGAATATGATGTTTCAGTGCAAAAGTATCTTTACATCATTTGCCTCCAGTCAGTTAATTGACTTTTCATGGCTGCTTGTACCAACTGGGGTGCATGATGGACGGTAGCTACCCATATTTTCTGGGGGGATGTACAGGAATCCATGGCATGGTATCAGTAGGGCTCTTGCTATTAGGCCAATGGTTTCATGAGCCATAGAGGCTGAATATTGGTCACAGGATGGTTTCTCTGGGGCTGGTTACATGCATGATGGCAGAGGAAGTTGGTAATGTGGGTATATGGAGAACATCAGTATTCAAACTCATCATCCCAGTGCTCTTCCACCGTGTGGCTGTGCCAAAGCCTCAGCAAGCTGGGGAGATATGCAAGATGCTGGGCGGCAGCAGTGATCTATACCAAATCTGGACAGACAGTATTTTGCAGGTGTGCAGCCTCTGCCTCTTTGGCCCTTCCCAGCTTCACGTGTGGTAGCTGAGTAAATGTTAGTGTGCAGAGAGGTGGGGCTGTGATGCCCTTTTTTCAAACCTGACTTGACTTTCAAGTGCCATCATCCCTTACCCACAGAAGTGCTGTGAACAGCATCAGAACTGACATAGGAATTGTAGGCTGGCTTTGGCAGGAAGGGTGCTGTGGAGGTCTCCAGCCCCATTCCCCACTCAGGGCAGAGCCAGCTTTGATGTTAGAGCAGGCTGTGCAGAGTCCAGGCCTGTTGAATTCTGACTGTCTCCAGGGATGGAGATTTCCCTTCTCCCTGTCCCAATGTTTGGCCACCATTGTGAAAATCTGTTTCCTAATATCTGACTGGGATTTCCCTTGTTGCAGCATGTGTTGGCTCCTCAGGTCCCTGCAGCGGCTGGGCTGTGCTAAGTGGCAGCTTGCTGGGGGGGGTCCAGCTTTAGCTGTGCTCTGGCACAGCACATGTGCCTCCTGGGCAGCATGGCAGGTCAGAGGGCATTCCTCTTGCCCTTCTCCCAACCGACACACCTAGAGTGTTTTGTCCACCTTCCCATGTGCTTCTCTTGCCTAAAGATTTGGTATCAGCTTCTCTCCAAGCTTGTGTTGGGGAAGGAGGTGTGCCTGCAAAAGACAAATAGTTTTTTGGGTAGTGTCTCTTATCCTGGGCTGTGAGTGAGCCTCCTCTGGGCTCTGCAGGGTTTAGCATTTGCTGGCCCCCCAGTTGACTAATCCTGCATAGCTGCTGAGTGTTCCTCTGCATCTGCTGCCAGGCTCAGTAGTGGTGGCAACTGCAAGGAGGGACAGCAGAAGGGCCAGATCTTGCCTCCAGGTCCACAGAAGGAATTGTAGAGGTGCCTGAATTAAAACTCCAGTTTGGGCTGGAAGATGCTGGGCTCTTTAGGTTTAAGCTCCCCTTTCATTTTAGCCCAGGTAGCTTAGGAGATGGGCAAAGAAAACTTGCAAGGTTTCTTTGAAGGTTTCTTCACCCTGGGCACAGCCCAAGCTGCCTGCAAGTTGCATTGCGTGCTGATCTCTGCCCATGGGAATCTGCTGTGGCTTCAGTAGAGCTGCCAGGTCTAGCAAGGTGCAAGCTCAGTCCTGTCATCCACAGCAGGTTGGGACAGTCTTGGGGAGTGAGGAAGTGAGAAACAGGCATGCATGCAAGGCCTGTTTAAGGAAGACCTCAAAATTGTTCCACAATTTCCCTGCAAGTAGCTGGAAGGACATGGAGAAGAGGGGAGAGAAGGTGCCTAGTACCCTTCTGTCTTTGAGAAGGAAGGTGATTGAGAAGCTAGAGGTCCTGCAGACACATTGCTGTGAGCACTGGAGATTTCTTGGGGTCCAGGATATGCAAGAAGGAGGAGAAGCACCTTGCACAAGACTCTTAAAAGGGAGCAGGAAGCACAGAGATTGGGAATTGTTTGCCATTTAACACTCTTCCCAGTGTCTGGATCTGGCCAGATATATCAAGGTCATCCCCTTTCTTTTGTTCCCTAAATGGTGAGGATTTGACCTGCCACCATGAAACCTTGATCAGTAGGCATAGATCTGGGTAGGAAATGGAGTTTCTTAAGCCTGAAATCCCTCTCCACCCCATGCTGGAAGACAGAGTTAGAGCTGAATGGAGCCTTCCAGCAGCTGCCAAGGTGCTGGAGGTGCCTGCGTGCATGAGGCCAGAGCCTCCACATCTCCAGAGGAGTTGGGGCTAAGTGACTCTCATGGAGACCTGGCAGAAGACTGACTTCTTGCTCAAAGAGGAACTGGAAGATGTTGGATGAGCCAATGGGGAGAGCAGGCTCCTTGGGGAGGCTGTTAACAGGCTTGCAGCAAATCCACCTGTATATCAAGGCAGTTGATCAGGAAACTCATTGGGGTGTGTTGCAGTTTATAGGACATTTTTGTGCTTCTAGTCAACTCAGTATCAACAAATGGCTCCAGAAGTGAAAAGTGGAGAAGACACTTCCCTGGAAAGCAGATTTCATTACCCTTAAACAATTATGACTTAATTGACCCAGTCAATTATGACATCCAAACTGAATTTTTACTGCCTATTTTCTCTAATACAGGTAACAATAGGCTTGGAATAGGGTTTGATTGGGTTACAAATTACAGCTGGTCCTAAATCCAATATACTAACATCCCACTGAAGAAACATGGATATGAGCAAAGGTCACATTGGCTCGTTGGAAGCAGTATTGTGTTCACTTAGTGTTTCTCATTCTTTGGACAGAGGGTGCTCAGGAGGAAACAAAGCAGGAATGGGTCACAGGTTTCTCTGAAGAGTGAGCAATGGTGTAGAGAGCCTGAAATCTGCCTTGCCAGCCCTGGCTTTTCCTCCTTTTGAAAGCTCTGAGCTAGGTATGGCTGTGTTCCTTGTGGCTGTTGTATTGGATGTATCTTGCAATACTAGTTCACTTGGTTCTTGTAGCTTCCAGATCAGTAGCAGGCAGACCCAAAGGGGCTGATGAAAGCCTTTTTCTGGGCAAACAGGTGTTTCTTCTCCTGGAAAAATCACAGAGGCGATGCTGCACATGCTCTCAGATAACTCAGCAGCATCCACCTGTGTTGGAGTGCCTCAAAAGCTGATTTTGCACTGCAGAGTCATAGAACTATATTATCATTTGGATTGGAAAAGACCTTTAAGATCATTAAGTCCAACCATCAAACCAAGACTGCAAAGTCCATCACTAAACCATGTCCCTAAGCACCACATCTATGCCTTTTTTTAATACCTCCAGGGATGGTGATTCTACCATGTCCCTGGACAGCCTGTTCCAATGCTTGACCACCCCTTCAGTGAAGAATTTTTTTCCTAATATCCAATCTAAACCTCCCCTGGAGCAACTTTTGAGGCCTTTTCCTCTTGTTCTATCACTTGTTATCTGGGAGAAGAGACCGACCCCACCTGCCTACAACCTCCTTTCAGGTAGTTGGAGAGACTAATAAGGTCTCCCCTGATCCTCCTCTTCTCCAGGCTAAACCACCCCAGTTCCCCCAGCCGCTTCTCATAAAACTTGTATTCCAGACCCTTCATCAGCTCCATTGCCCTTCTCTGGACATGCTGCAGCACCTCAATGTCTTTTTTGTAGTGAGGAGCTCAAAACTGAACACAGTATTCGAGGTGTGGCCTCACCAGTGCCAAGTACAGGGGGACAATCACTTCCTTTGTCCTGCTGGCCACACTATTTCTGATACAAGCCAAGGTGCTGTTGTCCTTCTTGGCCACCTGGGCACACTGCCAGCTCATGTTCAGCCAGCCGTCAGCCAGCACTCTCTGGTCCTTTTCCAGCAGGCAGCTTTCCAGCCACTCTTCCCCAAGCCTGTAGCATTGCATGGGGCTGTTGTGACCCAAGTGCAGGACCCAGCACTTCTCCTTGTTGAACCTCATAAAGTTGGCCTTGGCCCATTGGTCCAGCCTGTCTGGATCCCTCTGCAGAGCCTTCCTACCCTCAAGCAGATCAACACCACCCCCACACCACCCCCACCCCGAACTTGATGTCATCTGCAAACTTACAGAGGGTGAACTTGATCCCCTCATCCAGATGGTCAATAAAGATATTAAATAGGACTGGCCCTGGGGAACACCACTTGTGGCCAGCTGCCAGCTGGATGTAGCTCCATTTACTACCACTCTTTGGGCTTGGCCAACCAGCTAGCTTTTAACCCAGTGTAGAGTACACCCATCCAAGCCATGAGCAGCCAGTTTCTCCAGGAGAATGCTGTGGGAGGCAGTGTCAAAGGCTTTACTAAGCTCCAGGTAGACAACATCCACAGCCTTTCCCTCATCCACTAGGTGGGTCACCTTGTTGGAGATCAGGTTTGTCAAGCAGGACCGACCTTTCATAACCCCATGCTGGCTGGGCCTGATCCCCCTCTTGTCCTGCACGTGCTGCATGATGGCACTCAGGATGATCTGCTCCATAACCTTCCCCAGCACCGAGGTCAGGCGGACAGGCCTGTAGTTTTCCGAATCCTCCTTTCTGCCCCTCTTGTAGATGGGCATCACATTGGCTAAACTCCAGTCTTCTGGGACCTTCCTGGTTAGCCAAGACTGTTGATAAATGATGGAGAGCAGCTTGTCGAGCTCCTCTGCCAGCACCCTCAGTGCCCTCAGGTGGATCCCATCCAGTCCCACAGACTTCTGCGTGTCCAAGTGGAGTAGCAGGTCACTCTTTCCTCCTGGACTGTGGGGACTTCATTCTGCTCCTTGTCCCTGTCTTCCAGCTCAAGGGGCTGAGTACCCAGAGGGTAACTGGTCTGACTATTAAAGACTGAGGCAAAGAAATCATTAAGTACCTCAGCCTTTTCCTCATCCTTTGTGGCAATGTTTCCTGCCGCATCCAATAAATGATGCAGATTATCCTTGGCCCTCCTTTTGTTTCTAATGCATTTGTACAAACATTTTCTGTTATCTTTTACAGCAGTGGCCAGCCTGAGTTCTAGCTGGGCTTTCGACTTTCTAATTTTTTCCCTGCATAACCTCGTGACATCCTTATAGCCCTCCAGAGTTGCCTGCCCCTTCTTCCAAAGGTTGTAAACTCTCCTTTTTTCCCCAAGTTCCAGCCAAAGCTCTCTGTTCAGCCAGGCTGGTCTTCTACCCTGCTGGCTCGTCTTTTTGCACATGGGGATGGCCTGTTCCTGTGCCTTTAAGAATTCCTTCTTGAAGAATGTCCAGCCTTCCTGGACCCCTTGGCCCCTCAGGACTGCCTCCCAAGGGACCCTATCAACAAGGCTCCTAAACAGGACAAAGTCTGCCCTCTGGAAGGTCCAAGGTAACAGTTCTGCTGACCCCCCTTCTTATTTCTCCAAGAATCAAAAACTCTATCATCTCATGATCACTATGCCCAAGACAGCCTCCGACCACCCCATCACCCACTTCCTTGTTTATAAACAGCAGGTCCAGCGGGGCATCTGTCCTAATTGACTCACTGACAGCTGTGTCAGAAAGTTCTCTTTCACACACTCCAGGAACCTTCTAGACTGTTTCCTCTCCATTGTGTTGTATTTCCAGAGGACATCTGGTAAGTTGAACTCCCCCACGAGAACAGCACCAGCAAGCAAGTGATGCAGAACTGTTGGTAGAAACTACTCCATCAGAAATCATCTGACTTCATGTCTTAACGTACCAGTGTTGTTGCTTAAAGGCAAGACCTTTGCATCAGCTTTGTGCTTTGATCTGGTTTTGGTTGGTAGCCTCTACAACACTCTTGTATTTCTCCTCCCCTGGCTTTCACTGCTCTAAGCAGTGTTCAGCTCATCCTCGTCCCACAGGCTGAGAGCCTCGGGGGTTATTCAAACACAGCAAGAAGTTGGTGCTGGAAAGGAGTGTGGTGACAGCAGTGAATGCTTACAAGAGATATTGGATGAGAAAGTACTTGGATGCATAACTGGCTGTTTTTAACTCAGTAATTTGCTATCCCTTAATAGCACAAATGTATGAATGTGTATCTTGCTACTGCATGTTAGGAAGGAATTAATGATAATAAAAGTTCTGAGTCTCTTACAATATATGTAAGCTGTGGTTACAGGATGTAGCTGGAACTGGTGAAATCTTTTCAGGTCAGACTGCTCCCTTCCTGTTTTAACTGACGGGCCTGGCTCTTCCTATGGCAACTCCAGACAGGCAGAGATGAATTGAAAAAGCTCTGTGGGCTTTCATAGTACAGAGGAAACCTTCCTGCCTGGATCTGTGCCCTTGGAGGGGAAGAGATGGCAGGAAATTTCCCAATCTTACAGCTGCAGAGCAGCTACATGACCCTTAGCATAGTATTCAGAGTCAGGGGTGGATGCACAAGGGCATGCATGTGCATATTGAGGCATCAGGCCCTCATGCTCCTTGGGTGAGCTCTGAGAGTACTTGTGGCTGCATTTCTTCTGTGCTGATAATGCCTTCCCAGAGGTCTGCCTTGTATTTGTCCCATAAGAAGTGACTGAAGACTCAGACGGTTTGTTGGATCAGTGGACAAGGCATGTTTGCTAATGCAACCGGGAGAACATGGGTGGCTTTTTTCCTTGCCATACTTCTTTGCTTCTGCCCCAAACCCCTGAAACAAGGATGCACGTGTGGCTCTGAGGCACATGGAGGTGGAAAATTTAGACCGTTTGAAATACCTTTCACCAGCTGAATCCCAAATCTAACACCCAGGTTTCTTTTCTCTTTTAAAACCCCTCTGACACAGAAGTAACCTCAGCCTGGTTTTCTCAACACTGCTCCTTGCTCTTTTTGGGCACGGAGGAAGGCTCTGCCTGTATCACATAACCTGTGAGCATCAGGGCAGGTCGTAGTAGGATGGCAAGGACCTTAAAGTGTTAACCACAAACGTAGTTGTTTGTTGGAAGTAAGTAGCTTTTAATATGATTTCATACTGGTAGATCCCTCACTGAGAGCACTTAAAAATGATCTAAGCACTGAGCAAATGTTGATTGATGCATTTGCCACTTGAACTGCCTTGCACCAGGAAGAGCTGCTAGGTGCATTTTAGGTGCGGAGACCTCCATAAACAGCTCCTCTTTTTCCAGCAGCTGTGATGCAATGAGCCTGATCTGTGGGTATAAGTAGGAGCAGTGAAAAAATGGGTGACTAAATGGTTAGGCAAAACCCCCCACCCCTAAAAAAACAATGTAGTTGCTTAACTAGCAATGAGCGCTTACTTCTTTGTAAAATCCATGCTTCAGCCTGAGCTGCTTAATCTAGTAATCCCCTTTTAGATCAGGGTATTGTTTTACTCACCACCTTTCTCCATCCTTTCATTCCTACAACCCAGATGGCTCCTTACAGACCTTGAGCTAATCTTCCTCCAGGTACCCCATGCCCCTTCCCCGGATGATGAGGCCCCTCCAGATCTCAGCCCTGAGCTTGCAGGTTCCCTGTGTCTCTGCGAGATGGGAACCAGCTGTAGGTTTTGCTGATGGAAGGGATCCTCCTGAGTGGGGAGAGCTTTCCCTGAGCCTTTAGAGCTGAATTGCAACCAAATATACAGCAGCTTGAGAAGTGAGTAGGGGTTCAAATGCACTCCCTGCCTTTTCTGCCTTTTCTCTTAAACTTTTCCTTGAGGATGTTGTTTGCAGGCTCAGGCAAGCCCAGTGGCACTGGGCGTGGAGCATGGGATCTGGAAAGGGAGGTGAACTCTACTTTTACTCCCTGAGCCTCTGTACAAATAGAAGTGCAGTGAGTAATACACCAGACCCTTTTAATGCTGCAGTTTTCCAAGAGTTGAATGTGCATCTCTGCAGCTCAGTGGAGCCAGCCCAAAGCACTGTCACATGGAAAATGCTGGGAGCTGCGCAAGTGCAGAAGCTTGCCCTTTGCTGGGATTTTGAACTGGATGCTGTCCTTTTAACATCTTCCCTCTGACATCAAATGATTAAGGGAATGATTAATAAAATCAAATGTATTGTTAGAAGTTTGACTTTAAGACAATTGAAACAAATGAGTTGTTAATGGTGTCCTGGTTTCAGCTGGGACAGAGTTAATTTTCTTCTTAGTAGTTAGTACAGTGCTGTGTTTTGGCTCTGATGGGAGAACAGTGTTGATAGGACACTGATGTTTTTAGTTGTTGCTGGGTGATGTTTATACTAAACCAAGGGCTTTTCAGTTGCTTGGGCCCTGCCAGCCAGAGGGCTGGGGGGGCACGGGACATGGGGAGGGGACACAGCCAGGACAGGTGACCCAAGCTAGCCAGAGAGGGATTCCATACCGTGGGACGTCATGCTGAGTATATAAACTGGGGGAAGAAGAAGGAAGGGGGGGACATCTGGCATTATGGCATTTGTCTTCCCGAGTAACTGTTACGTGTGATGGAGCCCTGCTTTCCTGGAGATGGCCGAACACCTGCCTGCCCGTGGGAAGTGGGGAATGAATTCCTTGCTTTGCTTTGCTTGCATGCGCGGCTTTTGCTTTACCTATTAAATTGTTCTTATCTCAACCCTTGAGTTTTACATTCCTTTCCGATCCTCCTTCCCATCCCTCTGGGTGGGGGGGAGTGAGCAAGTGGCTGAGTGGTGCTTGGTTGCCAGCTGGGATTAAACCACGACAAATGGTTAATTCAAGATATAAGTATTTTTGCATGTCCTGCTAAGTGATTTATTAAGCACTGATAAATCCTTTGTTCAAAAGAGTAACTTCAAAAGGAAGCACCTCCACAAGATAGATGAGCTGACTGGAATTTCACTATGAGGAATGAGCCCAGAAAAAACTAGGAGAAAGGTAATTCCAGCAGGGGGAGATCACAACCACTGACCCATTGACCACCAACTCAAGAAATCCCCCAGACCCCAAAGAAGTTGAGACTGAGCATGCAAACTAATTAACATGAGAAGCGAGAGAATTACTTGACAAATAGGAAACTGAATATTAAGTAATGAAGGAGTTGAGTAACTTGTAACCAATGAAGGCTGATGTCTTTGCTTGCTGAACTGTATAAATAGTGTAAAGTTTTGACAGTCGGGGAGCTAGGCATTTGCGGGTGACTACCTAGCTCCCTACTTTGTGCAAACTAGAATAAAGGAATAGAAATACCTTGACTCGGTGTGCGAATTGGTGCTGTGCACTGGCTAACAAACCCACCTACAGGACAACACCTCTGCTCCCCACTGTCTGGATAAAAGGTGCTGGGTATCAGGCCAACAGTGGTTTTATTTGGAAATGAGCTGAGCCTGGGAGGGCTCCTTTCCTGTAAATACTCCTGGCTCCTGTCCATCAAGACATACCTATAAAAAATACCTTTCTCATAGAGAGCTTCGTGTGGCACTCAAAACCTCGCCCTGTAGAGCAGTGGGGCTTTTTCAGGTTCTCACATGCTCTGTTCCCCTTTGGTTCGGAAAGCAGTGCAGTGGCAGTCAGCATGCCCTGAGCTTTTGTTTTGCCCTTCATTGAGCTTTCCTTCCCTCCTGCTGTTTGCCTTTTGGCAAAAGGAGTCTTCCCTGTTGACTGGACTCTGAGTGTATCTGGTTGCTCTCAGTTGAGAAATGCCAGGGTGGTTGCCTCCTTCTCAACATATTTTTAGACAGTGGCTTTCAAGCCAGTTTGGAGAGATAATGCCTTGACCAGCCTTGCCCCTGTGAAGATCCCATGGAGTGGGATGAGCTGCCAGGTCTTAGGAACTTCCCATCCTGATGGTCTGTCTAATCGTGTTGCCCTCTGTTTTTGCTACTTCAAGTCCTAATTCATAAATCTGGCTTTGAAGGTTGCAGACATCACTCTTCCCTGCTTATCAAGTCTTTACACTTAAAATGCCACCCCACCCTTTGGGAGCACTGGTAATACCAACTCAATCCACATTTTTCTCCTCCTACTGCAACCCTGGTATGTCCATACAAGACCCCTTCCAAGCTTGCCTTTGATGTTGATTTTTTTCACACACATCTTCATGAAAACCTTGTGATGCAATGATGCCAGCAGAGATCTCTCTTTGTAGGAGTGTGGCAGGGTTTCAGCTGGGGAAAGTAAGGAAATGGAGGAGAAGGCTGAAGAGGGAGCAGAGGATCTGTATTTCCTGAAGTAGATTGCTCCAAAGTTGGTGAGGTCATTTGCAGAAACTTGTCCTGTACTGATGCTGGAGGCTGTTTACTCAGCCTGGTAAATATGTGCCATTGCCTGGTGTTAATCTCCATCAAGATGAGCAAGTGTCAGGAAGGAGCTTCTTGGCTGTCTTGGTCGGCTGCACTCAGGGTGCATATCTCCAGCATGTTGGGTGCTGAGCTGTAGGGCCAGACTTTAGGGATCGAAAAGTTGCTTGTACACAGCACTGTTTACTTCTGCTGCAATGCTCATCCCCTGCCTTCTCTCAGCACTGGAAATCCAGTTTGCATGGGCTTGGGGGAAAACAGACATCTCTTTATGCAAGATCTCTTTTTGAGCTCTCCTGCCCAGCACCACCAAAGGAGCTACTCATTGACACAGCTGCTGAAACACAGAGGCAAGGAGAGCAGATTCCTGCAGTGCCTCCATTGAGCATTTCATCTGTTTGCACCTCATAGGACTTTGTGTTATGTTTCCTTTTGGGACACTGTGTACTGACAGCACACGTGGGGTTTGTCCTGGAGGAAGAAGGAGATTTTATACCTTGGTTGCACAGATTGCGGAGCTTGAGATGCTGACCTCCAGTGAAAGGTCCTTGACTGGGGTTTGTTTTGCTGCCACGTAGTGAAACTTATTGTGGCAGGATTGTCTGCTGGGCAGGGCCTGCATCTTGCCATCTGGTGCACTGTGAAGTCTTGGACATGGCTGTTGGACACTGGAATAGGACAGCTTGGTAGTGCCATATCCAGATGATGAGGGACCATGGTGAGGAACACCTAAGGGGTCCAGTGTCCTAAAGCTGGATGCTGATTTCTAGGTGCTAGTGCAGGTCTATGGGAAGTGGTAGACCATGTTTCTGCTCTCTGGGACAGCAAGAGGTAGTCACTGATGAGGTCTGCATGCAAAACTTGGAGGTAGTGCGAAGAGGGTCCCCCGTGGAGAGTCAGCCAAGTCACGACAATCACACCAATATGGCTACATGCCGTGCTCACTTTATTAAACAAACAGGTCATATTTATAACTTAAACCGACAGCTCACCCGACTTTACACACAGGTGATTGGATAAAAGTTGCTGGTCATGCGGGCGTCCGTGTCGCTGATTGGTGAGCATGCTGCAGGCGCCTGATCAGAGTGTGCTGATGAGAGTGTGTTGATTTTGCGGTTCCCAGGACTTGCTCTGCACCTGGCTTCTTGTTTGTGCATAGCTTGTTTTCTTTCTCACCCTGCTTGTTCCCAGGACAATTTAAAGTTGCTCTGTAGCTTCAACTAACAGGCCTGGGTTGTCCAACCCGGACAATGGTAACATATGTCCTCGGTCCTTTAAAAATCCCTCTACAGTAGTGCACTGTATCCATCAAGGCTGGGGGAAAAAAGGCAGCAGGAGGCACCTAGGATTTGTCCATGGGCTACCAGTTGCTTTCCTTATTGGGAATCCACTGGGAGAGTTAAAGTTTTGGTCCTGGCTGGTGTGAAGCTACTGTGTGTCCCTGTGTAAGGAGACTGAATCAAGGATGGGCTCTGGCTCTGGGATGTCTGGCACAACCTCTGTTTTCTCCCCAGGATGCCTTCAGTGATCTCACCTTGTTCTTCTGTGACAGACATGGTGGGGAAGTGATTGCAGTTCTGTGGAAACCTTTGAGCTTTCAGCTTCCGCCTTTTAAAGTGAATTATTCATTCTAAGCTTCATGTTACCTTTATGCCCTGAAAGCTTGGAGGGCTTTTTAAATTGCTTTGTCTAACTCTCATCAGCCCCAAAGCCCTTTGAGAAATGGAGCTCACACTTCTGTCCTTTCTTAGAAAGAGTGAAACAAAGACAGGGCTGCGGCCACAGCTGTGGCCAGTCATCAGCAGAGCTGAGAAGGGAACGTGTGTCCCTGGACAAGCCCCAGCACCGTAATCATGGGTTAGAACAGAGCTCTCTGTCCCAGGTGCTCTTCTCTAGTCCCCTCCTGGGAGGTGGGTGATGCCTTTTTTGCCAAAGACATTTGATGTGTGTAGCAGGCTGTCCCGTGGTTTTGGGTATCTTACCCAGAAATACCTGACCTGCAAGAAGCTGGGGTGGCAAGCCTAGGTTCATAGTGTCCAAGTCCTATTGATGTATGGAGATACTTTCCAGCTACACTGTGTGGGTTGGCAAGCTCTAGAGGGTGGTTAAGCTAGGTGTGAGGCATGCTGGAGTGATTCATGCTGCTTTCTATGAAGGAAAGATGCAAAGAAACCAGTGACTCATGGCTCGGAGTTGGCAGCCCAGGCTCTTCTGCTGTCAATCTCTGGGTGATTTATCTGCCCTCTCTTCATGGCCAGAGGGCATTGGCCATTCAGCCTAGCTGCAGTTGTGAAGCTGAATTATTCACAGTGGTGAAAGGAGAGGAGGAGATGCTTGCATCTGAGCTGAGTGTGGCTTGATGTAGTGGTTTAACCCCAGCCGGCAACCAAGCCCCACATAGCCACTCACTCACTCCTCCCACAGTGGGATGGGGGAGAGGACTGGAAGAGTAAAAGTGAGAAAACTCGTGGGTTGAGATAAAGACAGTTCAATAGGTAAAGCAAAAGCCACGCATGCAAGCAAAGCAAGGAATTCATTCACCACTTCCCATGAGCAGGCAGGTGTTCAGCCATCTCCAGGACAGGAGGGCTCCATCACACATAACAGTTACTCGGGAAGACAAATGCCATCACTCCGAACATCCCCCCCTTTCTTCTTCTTCCCCCAGTTTATGTACTCAGCATGATGTCATATAATATGGAATATCCCTTTGGTCAGTTCGGGTCAGCTGCCCTGGCTGTGTCCCCTCCCAATTTCCTGTGCCCCTCCAGCCCTCTTGCTGGCAGGGCCCAAGAAACTGAAAGATCCTTGATTTAGTATAAACATTACCCAGCAAGAACCAAAATCATCAGTGTGCTATCAACATTATTCTCACACCAAATCCAAAACACAGCGCTGCACCGGCTACTAAGAAGAAAATTAACTCTGTCCCAGCTGAAACCAGGACACTTGATTAAACATGAGGTGTTTGGGTTTTTTCCTCTGATGGACCCAAGGTTCTCTTCCCACACGAGGTTTTGACACCCAACAAATAGCAGAGCAGAACCCAGGCAGCTCTTACTCAAGGTTACAGTGTGGTCCCTTTTGCATACCCCATCTGCTCTGCTTACAGAGGCTCTACTATGCACCTGTGCACTCTTTTCCTATCTCCACCATTCCCCTGGCCAATACTTCTCTCCCTCCCTTATGGTCTTTGGACTGTGGCTCCAGGATAAACCCTAAAAGGGGCTGGAAGAGCCACTCTTTTAGTTCATTAGCTCTAATAATGAGCAATGGTAGCATTGAGAAGTGAAGCTTAGAAAACCGGGTGTAGTGGTGTGGCAGGGGTTAGATGTGATGAGGCAGGAGAGTAATTTACTATCTTTATTTGGGACTTGCAGAGGTTGTGAAGCAGCTCTGAGAGTGTGCTCCCATTTGTGCAATGCTTGTGTATGTCCTGCAGATCTCCAGCATGAAAGGAATGATGGTGACAGCTCTGAACAACAAGCTGGTCTGCATTCCCAACGTGGAGGCAATTCTGGAGGACTTTGAGGTTTTAGGAGAAGATCTGGTCAAAAGCATGGAAGCTCATACAAAGAAATGGACTGAGGCCACTGAGAGGTGTCAGAGGGGCCTGTCCTGAAGCAGTTTGCTCACACTGGTACCCTTCCTTTTTAGAAGTCAGCCCTAGAAAAGGCTTTTGACTTTTTAAATCCCAAAACTGTGTGTTTTGCTCTATCTTTATATGCCTTGTTCAGAAAAGCAATGGGACCTGTTATTGTTTTCAAGAACACAAATGCCTTTTTATTTTGAAGAAAATATAAAGATGGGATAAAATTTTTTGAAAGTGTTCCTGTTCATCGTAGGAAACAAAGCTGTGTTCACATGAAAATGTCAAGGCCTGAAAATTCTGGCTGAGGTATGCATTGTGAAGGCAGTTTCCTAGTTCAATAGAGTTCATACCAGCTGCTGTTATTCTAGTGGTTAGCAAAACTAAAGAAATACTGACTCATTCAATAATGACCAGATTATTCCCCTCTACTTAGCCCTGGTGAGACACATCTGGCATGCTGTGTCCAGTGATGGGCTCCCAGTAATAGACAGACATGGACACACTGGAGCAGGTCCAGTGAAGGGCAATGAAGATAATAAAGGGGGTGAAACTTCTGTCATATGAGGAGAGGGTGCAAGAGCTGGGCTTGTTCAGCCTGGAGAAGAGAAGGCTTAGGGGAATCTTACCAATGTGTATAAATACCTGATGGGGGAGTAGAGAAGATGGAGCCAGGCTCTTCTCAGTGGTGCCAAATGATGGGATGAGGTGTCAATTGAAACACAGGAAATACTTAAAACACTTTTTTTACCATGAGGGTAGTTGAACTCTGGGACAGGTTCTCAGGGAGGTGATGGAGTCTCCATCATTGGAGATATTCAAAACCCAACTGGACATGGTCCTGGGCAGCCTGCTCTAGGTGACCATACTCTGAGCAGGGATGTTGGATTAGATGATTTCCAGAAGTGCCTTCCAACCTCAGATATTCTGTAATATTTCTCTCATCTGAAATGATCATGGGGACTGCTGATGGGGAAAGACAGAGGAATAAGAGGGAAAAAATGCACTAATCCCATCCCCTCTTCTGATGGAGGCAGCATGCATGTTCCAACAGCAAAGTGTGGGTGAATCACATACAGAGTAAAGAAAACAGACTTGGTAACAGCAGATATTGCAGAAACCAAAAATAGATCAGGCTTGGAAAGGCAAGTGGATGTTCAGGCAGTTTGATCACTGTAGATGGTTGTCGCTTGGTAAGGAGCATTTCAGATGGGATGTTAAAACTGTTGCTTCAAGACCTACTGGCCTCTCCAGCTGTTAGAAGTGAGCTTTGTGGAGGGGACTCACAACTTGTTTTTCAAATGTTTTCTCTGAAGCTTTTGAAAGTGGGCTGTGGTAGAGGTGGGGTGCTGGGTCGATTCTGTCTACCTAGTGCCCATTGATCCAGTGTTTGGAGACACAGTGTATTCTATGGGATAGATACATATGTGCAGTAACCCTGGTTTGGGGCTGTGGGTATATCTGCTATATTAAAATCACAAGAAACTTTTTTCCCTCTTCCCTGTGCCGATGGCTGAGGGAGGCTGTAGGTGAAATCCTTTGCCCATCCTTTGCTTGCAAGAGCTTTTTGAGTACACCTAAACTGAAAACAACAAAATCAAAAGTGGGCAAAACAGATATCAAACCTGAGAACAAAGCATCACTTTCTGTTGCTACCATGACCCCTGCAGCCTAAGAAGCTGCTGACAGGTCCATTAGCAAATGAGATGCGGGTAGTGATTTTGACAGATTTCAGCAGCAGTTAATTAGGGATTAATTTTTAAGTTTCTCTGCTCTGTTTTATCATCTCTAGATGTTGGAATCACTCAATCTGCCTTCAGCAATGGCTGTAATTTTCCTCGGTAATCTTATTCTTCCTGCTTTTTGTGCCTAACTGCTTTCGCTCTGAATGTGCAGTTTGACATTGGGATCCTGTAAATTTGCCAGCACAACTTCTGGACAACACTTGAGTTGCCGCACGGGTCACTTGTGCCAGAGCTCTGCCTGTTCCTTCCATGCCCTGTCCTGCCCTTGCTTTTCCCCTTGTTTTATGTTGCAGATGTAAATGTTTTTGTGCCGGGATGCTCTCCTCACTGTGTATATCCATGCTTTTCCCTAAGGCAGAGGTGTGTGCTGAAGCCTGTGTTAGCTTGCAGGGGAGCAGAGCTACTCCAGCCTTGCTGCTGCACCAGGTGGACTGGAACGTCCCACTCCCCCTTCCCCAGGGCTGTCACAGGATGCAGCCCTTTGCTGGCTTATTCCCTGCCTGGCAATATTTACAGAGGGATGGTCTCTGCTATTGCAGCTGAGCAGTGCCATAGTCCCCTGCTCTGCTCTGTCCTGCCCAGCCCAGCTCCCATGGTGGGGTAACTTGTGGGGTATGCAAAGGATATACCCTGTAGGGGTATCCCTGCAGCACCTCTGCTTTTATCTGCTTCTGTTACGCTGTCAGCTATCATATTGCTACTCCTTTTCCTTTTTGCCTTTAAAAAGATGTCAAACTATGTATAGCTTCAGTCTACTGTGTATTGGATCTCCTCTCTTTTCCTCCATCCTTGAGTAAAACATCACTGTTTGCAGCATACAGCAAAGGGCCAGGAAGTGTCCAGGCTAGCGTTTTGCAAAAATAATGATGCCAAGTTAACTGACGATAAATGAACTCATTCATAACCAAACCCTCATACAAGTACCAACATGCTAGTGTTTCACAAGGTAACACCACTGTGCTCAGCAGCCAGATGTGAGCCTAGGTCAGGCCTGTGCTGCAGATGTTTGCTGGTGTAAAGATCCATTTTGGTGACAGTGGTGTCTTGTCAAAGGCCTTGAAATAAATGCACTTAAGACTGGCAAAACTGACCACTGATAACCCAGCTTGCATCACCTGGAGGGCATACATCTGTGTCAGCAAAAGTTACTGAAGTAACATGTTATCCTAGCTGTGCTCGCAGTGCTCGTCATGTTGCCAAAGCTATGGTTGATCCACAGGCTCCTGCCTCCTCTTTCAGAGGAAGAGTAACTCCTCAATGCCCCAAATCCCCCAGTATCCAAATATTTAAAGGCACCTTTGAGCCATTATGGAGCCCTTGTTTGTACAGTCAAATGTTGCAAATGTTCTGGGTCATGTTTTATCATCTGCTAAAGTCAGACCCCTGTGATCAATGTGGGTGGACAAAGCCAGCTTGAAATTTAGCTGGAAAGGCTGGGGATTGAGTGTTGGTGCTCTCTGACTTATTGAGCAATGGTTGGTATCTAAAACAAAATGCAAAGCACCTCTGCCTCAGGAGCAGAGGTTCTCTGTGCCTCTAAGGGGTCTGGAAGGGCAGGATCCAAATGAAAGAGGTGTCTCAGGTACATAAGAGAGAACTAGTGAGGTCTCCATTGCAAACTTTATCTCCTGTTGCCCGATTTACTGTTCTTGTTGGTGCACTGTGACTAATTCCTATTGTGAAAGCTGGGGTAGGGCCTGGGTTATTCAGAGCACACCTGTTTGACAACCTGTGCTGGGTTTCCACTTCCAGAGCAGTGAGTGGACACTTGCTTGCTTGCAGATGTTTGCTTAGATGTGGCCTCAGCTGTAAACAAGAGCTGTACAAACACAGAGCTGCCCTGGAGAGCCCATGCCTTGTCATGTTGCAAGAGGCAGTGACGTGCGGAATTAGACTCTATAACTCGAAAGTTATAAAGTAGGTATGTTTATTGCGCGCAGATGCACGGGGGATCGCTCCTCCACAAGCGTGCATACCCGAAGTGACGAACCATCTCACATTTATACAATGAACAAATGAATATTCAATTAACGCCTATACATATTCATTACCTAAACCCCGCTTCCTATGTTAATTAGCTTATCAGTATGTTAATTAGCTTATCAGTCCGTTTCCTGGAATGTGGTGGTCTTGCAGGTTTGTAGGTGATTCATGTTCTTGTGACCATCTGATCTTCTTCAGGTGATTGTGACCACCCAATCTTTTCCAGCAAGGAGACTTAGCACTCTCTCCCTCTAGATAGCATTTGAATGTCTCTCATCTTTTCTTATTCTCTTTTAAATAGTCCCTTTGTTAGAGGAAGAAGGGCAGGCGTCTCCCCGTCTCCCCTTTGTTAGAGGAAGAGGGGCAGGCGTCTCCCCTTTGTTAGAGGAAGAGGGGCAGGCGTCTCCTCAAAACTGTAGTTGTCACTGCACCCATGACTAGTCACCATACCCACATTCCTTAAGCAGACACATACAATCACAATCCATGTCCATTATCCCCATTTCACATTATTTCTCCATATCAATCCCCTTTTCTATTAAGTAAATTCTTTTACTTAAGCAGCCTTCCCGAATGATATAAAGCATCATACATAAGTGTTACCCTTTTAAACATTCTCCAAACCCACAAATATAACATAATGGTTAGTATTAAGGAAATTCCTCAACTGATCAATAAGATCACAATGGGGTGTACCAGAGTGTTAAGAATTCCTGTTGCAGAGGGTGACCAGCCAAAGAGAGTATCCCACCAATTATGGTTTCCATCCTGTTCTACCTTTTTTAAAACTTTCTTGATCCCCTCTACATCATGATGGATCATAAGAAGAGTTTCATGTCCCTTTTCTTTGGTTTCTTCCAGTATACGTTGTAAATCTGCATGTTTTAATAGTTCTTTTATACTGCTTATATTTAGTCCTATGGGGGTAGGAATTATTATCTGTGATAGGGTAAAATTGGATTTTAAGAATTGATGAGACACTACTGGGGCTGAGTAACTAAAATCGCATCCTGTGATAGTAGTAAAATTACAAATACAATAATTTGAATACTGTGCAGTCTCTTTTACCTCCCCATCTATGGTTATTGTGTTACACTTAGTTCTCAAACACGCACATCCCTTCCCTGCATATATAATTACTGTTTTCAAGTTTGCATTTGGTCGGGCCTCGAAATGACATATTTTCTGATCTGTATCTAAACAAGTATCCTGAGCCATTATAGTATTGCTTTCACAGAGGAAGCCCTGCTGTTCTCGCATAATACAAGATTCTAAATCTACTGTTTGCCACTTGTCGCCTATCTTTCTGGCCCATGTTCTATGTTCAAAAGGGTATAGGAGCACCCCATTATGGTTAATTCCAAGGGCTACAATGGGGTGTATGGTAATTATTACTGCATTATGTATGGTTAACACAAAAGCTGTGATGGTGTGTGTGTTGGGGTCGTAGGTAAAGTTCACCATATTCCACCATGACTGGAGTTTTCTTTCTACCTCCGTAGCATTGTCATAAAATTTGCCACCCACATTGTTCCCATTTGTCCGAGTAAATTTGAGTTTCAGTTCTTTTTTATCTGGGGTTACTTTCCAAGAAGTTGCAGGGGCTTTCTTAATCCAGGTATGGTGAATCCAAGAATTCTGTCCCTCAACCTTGATTGCAGTGTAGGTGGTGAGTAGGACTTGAAAAGGTCTGGTCCACTGTGGTTCCAGGGTTTTATCTGCAAAACACTTAACGTATACATAGTCTCCTGGTTGCATATCGTGAACAGGTCCATCCAGACCCCTACTGCGTGTTCCCATCACATGCTTCTCAATTCTTATTGTTTGTTTAGTGCCACCATATAGGAAGTCATTGTTTCTTCACCAGTCTGTGAAGACATCCCCTTTTGTACCCCATAGGGTCGTCCATATAAAATATCGAATGGGCTAAGCCCCTCTTTTGCTCTCGGTCTAGTTCAAATTCGTGTAAGAGCTAATGGCAAAGACTGGGGCCAAGTTAGATTTGTTTCTTGGCCTAACTTGACAATCTGTTGTTTGATTAGATGATTCATCTTTTCCACCTGGCCACTCGATTGTGGTCGGTATGGGGTATGTAATTGCCAATCTATTCCTAGATGGTGGCTGATCTGTTGCACTATTCTGGACACAAAATGTGGTCCTCTATCCGAGGACATTACCGCTGGGACTCCAAACCTAGGTATTATCTCTTGGAGTAGTATTTTGGTCACTTCCCGGGCTTAAGCAGTTCTGCATGGGAAGGCTTCTGGCCAACGTGAAAAGGTATCTGTTAGTACCAATATCGATACCCCCCTTTTCTAGGAAGTTCTGAGAAATCGATCTGCCAATGTTGCCCTAGAACATTCCCTCTGCTAATGTTCCCTAGTTTTATTTTATTTGCTGTATTGGGATTATTGCATAAACACATTTCACATTGCTGAGTCACCTGTTTTATTACAGTATACAAGTTTCGCCCTTTCAATTTCTGATTTAGACTTTTATATAAAGTATCAGCTCCCCAATGCGTCTTATTAATAATAGGGCCGTGGTCCATATTAAATTGGATGGTACCACTATACGACCATCCCTTAAATAAGTCCACTTACTTAATTTTATTTTATAATTCATGTCCTGAATTACCTTTAAGTTTTCTTTAGAATAGTTTGGCTCCTGATCTGTACTTACAGTTTGGATTTTATCATCTGGTATTAAGGATAATTCCTCCTTTCCTACCTCCTCTGTTACTTGTCTGGCCTCATGGTCGGCCAGGCAGTTTCCAATTTCCAAATCAGTGCCTCAGAGTGGGCCATGCCTCATATCAAGGTCTGGCATGGCATATGTTCCCACCGCTCAACGCCTACTGGGTTGCAGCCAACAGCGGAGCTCAAGATTCTTCTTGGTGGCAAACACAGAGGCCAACCCAGTCTTGCCCTTGACTATGGTAGGAGGCACCTGACCAACCTTATTCCTTGTACTTCGTTGTCAATGCAGTTTCATCTGCACATCCCATAACAAGTCACTGTCATGGCAAAAGACAGATTTACATTAGTAGGTCTACTACAGAGTGTATTTTATTTCACTTTTTCTGCCAATATCCCCACAGCCTTGCTGACCAAGGGATATTGTTTTTATCTGAACTGGGCAAGCCTCCCCCTTATCATTTTACTGTAACAGGTAAAGCATTTTTCACCTTTCCTGGAATTTATTTTCAGATACACCTGGTTAAAAATTTCTTTTACTTCAGGGAGGTCCCCTTTTCCTCTTTTCTGTTGAATTAAAGATAAGCTCAATATTTCAATTACTTGATCATATTTAACTTTTAATTTCATTTCCCCTTCTTTAAACGTCTAGATGTTCTAATAAATCTCATCCCAACAAAGATTTTAGTGAATTTGGCCTTCTTATTTGTTTTTTTAGTTTGTACTTTAAAGGTTTCAGGATGTTTTCCTGGTGGCCAGCAGCTCCCACAACTGTAACAAATTCATTTATTTATTTAATTTTTTACTGAAGTTTAACAAGTAAGTTGGTTTTGTATTCACTAAAATTCCACCTCATACCCATTCCCTGCCCTAAAGGGGCCGTTACCGGTCCTGTTGTACTGCAAATGCTGCAGCAATTGGGGTGACATTGTCAGGTCCTTCTGCTCAATTGTCAGCAATAGCAACCCCTCCTCCTCACCATCAGAAGGGTTCGGGGCAGGAGATGCTCTTCCTGCTCTGCAGGTTACACAAGCCTGCCTCTGCAGCAGCACTTCTGTTTTGACTCTTTCTTACCCTGAATGCAAATCTGCTACTTGTTCGCAGGCAAACAGCAAACACCCTGCCATGCATCCCAGCATGATTCAGTCGCACCTTCGAGGGGGTACGGGGGTTTGTACAAACTCACCCCAATACTTCAACACTTTCACAAGGTCTTTGATTCTCCACACACACACGCATGCCTCAGGTTTTACATACATTAGTACAAGTTTTTATATCTTACAACGCGTTTCATTCTGGTTGCTCACACGCCTCAGGTTTTACATACATTAGTACAAGTTTTTATATCTTACAACGCGTTTCATTCTGGTTGCTCACACGCCTCAGGTTTTACATACATTAGTACAAGTTTTTATATCTTACAACGCGTTTCATTCTGGTTGCTCACACGCCTCAGGTTTTACATACATTAGTACAAGTTTTTATATCTTACAACGCGTTTCATTCTGGTTGCTCACACGCCTCAGGTTTTACATACATTAGTACAAGTTTTTATATCTTACAACGCGTTTCATTCTGGTTGCTCACACGCCTCAGGTTTTACATACATTAGTACAAGTTTTTATATCTTACAACGCGTTTCATTCTGGTTGCTCCACAGAAGGAACCGCAACCTGAGCTTTTTAACACAAAAATTTCAACAAGAACATCTTTCTAGTTTAGGTCTCAGTTTTTTCCTATCCTTTTCTAGAGCCACAATCAAAGATCAGGTGATGTTAATCCCGCACTCTTTCTAGTGCTAGTACCATAGGATCCCGAGGGGGTACTAATCCACAGTCCTTTTGCCACTCAGGTTTGTCCTGGAGGACGAAGAACATGTCTGCATACGATACTTCGTCCCATTTTCCTTCTCTTCTCAGACACAACATTAATTGCAGGAGAGTGTTATAATCAAACGTTCCTCCCTCCTGAGGCCATTTCGCATCTCTCTCCAATTTATACAAAGGCCACCACTGATTACAATATTTAACCAATTTCCATCTATTTTCGGTACCACCATGTCCTACGGTATCGCTCCAATGTTTTAATATACAACCCAAGGGCGATTTTTCACAGGGCTTACTCCTTCCATTTCCCATTTTGCAATTTTAATTACTTTGTTTTTCTCCGGCCGCCTTAGCCACCCAAGGTCGGAAACGCGGATAGAGCTTTTTACTCGTTTTGCACTCAAACGCCTGTCTCAAGCACTCTTGCACTCACACTTAGTCAAAATAATTAAGCTATACACGGAAAATCAAAATGCGCATCTCAATCACACCATTCACACTCTCCGGGCAGCCCGCAGTCACACAAGCAGTATGTTATACGGTACCGTGCACTTATGTACAAACTCTTAGGAACACTAACAGTTCACAAAGTATGCATTTCAATGAACAATTGCCAATAAACAAACAACAAACAAAAACCAATTTTTCCTGGTCTTAAGCAGAGTGTTAAGTTTTCCGCTATTTGCCACGAATTACCAGAATGTTAATATTTTTCAACATACGTTTCATAACTCCGAGTTTTGAACATATAACAAGACAACACATAGAACAAACAAGACACAGAGCGCTATTTCAGTTGTTACATTCTAGGAATTCCCCAAATCTTAAGACAACCTAAAGGAAGTTTTTAGCTTCCTCTTTTTCCTACGCAAAAGTTTCCCTTTTACTTTTGCCGTGAGGTCCCTCTTGTTCCTGTGAGATTCCGCCTTATTCCGTCCCGCCCCCCGCTTTCCGTCACGAGGCCTCCGGGCTTTTAATAGGATCTGGCAGTAACCTCGGGTTTGCTCGATCTGCCCTCAAGATCGCTAGCGACCACCCCTTGGTCAGCAAACCCCCTCCCAAGGTACCTTTCCTCCTGGGGACTACGCTGCGCGCCGGACGTCTCCGTGCGTCTCACCAGCCGCCCCGTTACTAAACATACCGTTTTATCCGCGGATCCAGGGGTTTCTCTTCTGCTCCCGGGTGAACAGCTGAGAAGAGGAGGCTCCTCCGAGGAAATCTCCCGGGGCGCGCCTAGGAGCGTCCGCTCCGCAGCTGGTCCCTCGGCCGAGCAGAAATCCTCCTGCCTGGCTCGCCAAACTGACGTGCGGAATTAGACTCTATAACTCGAAAGTTATAAAGTAGGTATGTTTATTGCGCGCAGATGCACGGGGGATCGCTCCTCCACAAGCGTGCATACCCGAAGTGACGAACCATCTCACATTTATACAATGAACAAATGAATATTCAATTAACGCCTATACATATTCGTTACCTAAACCCCGCTTCGTATGTTAATTAGCTTATCAGTCCGTTTCCTGGAATGTGGTGGTCTTGCAGGTTTGTAGGTGATTCATGTCCTTGTGACCACCCGATCTTCTTCAGGTGATTGTGACCACCCAATCTTTTCCAGCAAGGAGACTTAGCACTCCCTCCCTCTAGATAGCCTTGGAATGTCTCTCATCCTTTTCTCATTCTTTTTTAAATAGCCCCTTTGTTAGAGGAAGAAGGGCAGGCGTCTCCTCAAAACTGTAGTTGTCTCCTCAAAGCTGTGTGCCTATGTGACCAGACACCGCACCCATGACCAGTCACCATACCCACATTCCCGAGCAGACATATACAATCACAGTCTGTGTCCATTGTCCCTATTTCACACTATTTCTCCATATCAATCCCCTCTTTTCTATCAAACTAAGTAAATTCTTTTACTTAAGCAGCCTTCCCGAATGATATAAAGCATCATACATAAGTGTTACCCTTTTAAACATTCTCCAAACCCACAAATATAACATAATGGTTAGTATTAAGGAAATTCCTCAACTGATCAATAAGATCACAATGGGGTGTACCAGAGTGTTAAGAATTCCTGTTGCAGAAGGTGACCAGCCAAAGAGAGTATCCCACCAATTATGGTTTCTGTCGGGAAATCATTTACATATTCATTACAATTCCGGGAATTCATTTACATATTTCGCTCCTGTGCAATGTCCTTGAGGAGTGGTCGTCTGGGGGTCTTCAGGATGAAGATCAGGAGTCTTCCTCCAGTGAACCTTTTTTACCTTCTTGTTTCTGCGCAGACTCTGTTCCTCGATAGACTAATGAGCATGACTCAAATTCCTTGTTTAGGTAGCGTTATATACACAACAGAAGCTTAGGACCAGATGGCCTTTATAAAGATAACGGATCCAAGGACCTTGTGTCTAGTACATCCGTGGTGCTGACACTAAGGGTCTTGGTGTATTCATCATGTTGACAACAAGGGTCCTTGAACACCTCCCAACTTTGGATAATTATATATAAGCACATCATTTTCTAAAAAAGTAGTATATCATTCGTCACTCATTGTACGTAGCTCATTATTCAATCCCCCCTGTTCTAAAAACTATCATTATGCTCTCTGATCATTATGCTTTCTGATCATTCTTCGACAGCACCAAACAGAACATTGAAGTAATAAGGAGTATGTAATTGCCAATCTATTCCCAATACTGTACTCACTTGTTGTACTAATTTGGAACAAAAGTGTGAGTCTCTATTGGAAGAGATTGTTGCCGGAACCCCAAAGTGGGGGATAATTTCATTTAACAATCCCTTTGTTACCTCTCTTGCTTTATTTGTTCGACAAGGAAAGTTTTTTGGCCAACCTGAAAACATATCAGACATAACTAATAAATATTGGTACCCCCCTTTTCTTGGGAGTTCAGAACATAAGCTTGCCACTGTTGTCCTGGATAATTTCCTCTACTAATGTTCCCTAGTTTTATTTTATTTGCTGTATTGGGATTATCGTGTAAACACATTTCACATTGCTGAGTCACCTGTTTTATTACAGTATACAAGTTTCGCCCTATCAATTTCTGATTTAGACTTTTATATGAAGTATCAGCTCCCCAGTGAGTCTTATTATGTTCTGTTAGGGCTGTGGTCCATATTAAATTGGATGGTACCACTATACGACCATCCCTTAAATAAGTCCACTTATTTATTTTATCATTCATGTCCTGAATTACCTTTAAGTTTTCTTTAGAATAGTTTGGCTCCTGATCTGTACTTACAGTTTGGATTTTATCATCTGGTATTAAGGATAATTCCTCCTTTCCTACCTACTCTGTTACTCGTCTGGCCTCATGGTCGGCCAGGCGGTTTCCAATTTCCAAATCAGTGCCTCAATGGGCCATCTTATGTTCTTCCTTCCTGGGTGACCCTCTTATAACAGAGGGGGCCATTCCTCACATCAAGGTCTGGCATGGCATATGTTCCCACTGTTATAGATTTGCTAATAAGTTAAGATTGATTGACTTTATTTGATTGATTATTTGATTTTATAAAATTATTTCATAAAATCGAAATATAGAAGGATAAGAAATATTTTTAATGAAACTTATAGTTGCACAGTAAAAACTGCTATGAAATCTTCTGTATATCCTGTACCAAGGCTAGAAGAAGGGGCTAAAACCATTGTTAAAACTTAGGTAATAAATTTAGTGTTTGAAAGGTTTCTTTGTATTTGACCAGTCTTCTGTAGTCAGAAGGTGTATTGAAATGTCAGAATATAAGATTAATGGAAACCGGGGAGAGTCGACTGGAACAGCTTGTAGTTACCTGCCAAGAAATCGTGAACTTTAGTAAAAGGTAATTCCGGCAGGGGGAGATTGGCGACCACCGACATATACCACCTACCCAAATCGTACCCCAGCCCCATTTCTGGACCTTTCTAAGCTTTACTGCGCAGAATCAGATATAGGAGGAGAATATGTTAATGATTTTGGGGAAATAGCATGATTATGCATGAATACTTAATGAATATGTATGGATAAGTTATATATATGGTGTCTGATTTTGAAATTTGGTGTGCGTTAATCGTGAGAGGACTCGCTCATGCACCCGGCCGTTAATAAAGAAGTGTCTGCTTATCTACATCACATTGGTGTCGATAAGTTTTTCATTCCGAGATTTTGGTAACAGTTTTTGGCGACCCAGATGGGACCTCACTGAAGGAGATCGGAGGAGTCAGGGACCTGATCGGTTCCAGCCGGCACCGATGATTTCTCGGGGATACCCATCGATCCCCAATCCATAAGGCTCTTTGCGACGTTCCCTGGATTTTTGGTAAGACACTTCTTTTTGTAATTGTAGTAAGTGGGTTGGAGTCCCACTAAAGTAAGTGAGTAAGTGCACTAGAGGAAGTGGGTAGGAGTCCCACTATAATAAGTGTATGGTAAGGAGTGGGATGGAGTCCCACCAGTGGGTTGGAGTCCCACTGAGTAAGTCTGCCTGTCAGACGCAGTGAAAGCTGCACAGGGTAGGACTAGGAGTCTGCCCGTAAGACATAAGCGAAAGCTATTGCAGGGTTGGACTAAAAGGATCCTTGTGGAAGTGGAAGCCTAGGCGTCTGCCCGTAAGACATAAGCGAAAGCTATTGCAGGGTTGGACAAAAGTGGAAACAAGAGAACCTATATGTTATAGTGTTCTCTAAGGTAGTGCCTCTAACAAGAAGTTAGAAGGTTTTCTTTGATATGGAATTGTTTATTGAGTTTGTGTATTAAGAAGAAAATTAAGAAGTGTATAATATTGTGTTTTATATCTTTGTTTAAAGTAGTTGTGGAAAAGTGTGAGTGTGGCTGTAAGGGTGAGACGGGCAATTGAGCACGAAAGCGAGTGTGGAGTGTGGATCCGCGGATCAGAGTGACAGAGTTGAATAATTGTGTATTGTACTGTGAGTGATTATACCATGGCATCTAAGTTAACTCGGTTGTTTAAAATTAAAAGTATGGGTAATCTTCCTGTAAATGACAAAATCCCGAAAAATTCTCCATTGGGATGTTTATTGGCACATTGGGGGAAATTTACATGATGATCTGCAAAAGAGCCAGATGATTGAGTATTGTAATAATTTGAATATTGTAATAATTGGTTGCCTTTGTATATATTGGATGATCAGGAAAAGTGGCCCATGAATGGGACACTGAATTATAACACTATTTTGCAGTCAAAGCTGTATTGTAAAAGAGAAGGGAAATGGAATAAAATGTCAAATGTGGATTTGTTTTTTTACTTAAGACAAAGAAAGGATTGGCAGGATGAATGTAAGCTAACTATTAGAGATAATTTGGTAATGGCTATAACTTCTGATAATAAGAAAGTGGAAAAAAAAAAATGTTGCTCAACCTGTGAGATTGGGAGTGGATACAGGAGCAACATTTTTTTATTAAATACCTGTAAAGGAAAAACTGGAACAAAACCAGGCCATTCCTGAAACCCCTGGATTTGAAATTTGGAAATAAGATAATTACACATGAATTTTTGTATGTACCAGAATGTCCGATACCCTTCTTAGGAAGAGATTTGTTATCCAAATTAAATGCACAAATTGTTTTTGATGAAGGAGAACTTTTCTTGAAAATACCTGAGTCGAAAATGGGAGAAATCCTGATGATACAAGAAAAAGTAAAGGAACAAGAAATTCCACCAGAGGTGGATTTGGCAGTGATCCCTACTGTATGGGAAACAAATATTCCTGGAAAATCAAAACTAGCAGAACCAGTTAAAATAGATTTGAAAGAAGGCGCAGGAACAGTGAGAATTAAACAATATCCAATCAAACCGGAAGTGAGACAGGAATTGAAGAAATTGATTGATAAATTACTGGAGTATAAAATTTTGGAAGAATGTGAATCTGAGTATAATACTCCTATTTTACCAGTCAGAAAACCCTCGCGTGAATATAGGCTGGTGCAAGACTTGAGAGCAGTAAATCAAATAGTTAAGGACATTTATCCTGTAGTGGAAAACCCTTATACACTGTTAACAGCATTAAGGGAGAATTATCAGTGGTTTACAGTGCTTGATTTAAAAGATGCTTTCTTTTGTATACCTTTGGAAAAAGAAAGCAGAAAACTGTTTGCTTTTGAATGGGAAAATCCACAAACCAGGCGAAAGATGCAGCTGACATGGACCAGATTACCCCAAGGATTTAAAAACAGTCCAACTATTTTTGGAAATCAGTTAGCAAAGGAACTTGAAATCTGGAAACAGGATAAATCAAGACCTGGGCATTTACTCTTACAATATGTAGATGACATACTGATTGCTACAGAAGAAGATTTACTTGTATACAGGTGACTATTGACCTCTTGAATTTCCTGGGACTAAATGGGTATAAGGTATCCAGGAAGAAAGCCCAAATAGCCTTCCAGACTGTGATATATCTGGGCTTTGAGATTTCAAAAGGACAACGACAATTAGGAAAAGATCGCAAAGAAGCTATTTGTGGTATACCTGAGCCGAGAAATATTCATGAACTCAGAGCATTTTTGGGAATGACTGGGTGGTGTCGCCTTTGGATCATGAACTATGGGCTAATAGCTAAACCGCTGTACGAGGCCCAAAAGAACTCTCCCTTTGTATGGGGCCCACAACAACAAAAGGCTTTTGTAGAGTTGAAACGTGCCTTAATGTCTGCACCTGCCTTGGGACTGCCGGATCTAACCAAAGATTTCCAGCTGTTTGTACATGAAAGGCAACACCTTGCACTGGGCGTGTTAACTCAGAGGATAGGAAGCTGGAAACGACCAGTCGGATATTTCTCTAAACAGCTGGACACAGTGAGTAAAGGGTGGCCAAACTGCCTTCGAGCAGTGGCCGCAACAATGATGCTCATACAAGAAGCTCGGAAATTGACTTTGGGAAGAACAATAACAGTCTATGTGCCACACATGGTGATAACTGTCCTAGAACAGAAGGGGGGACATTGGCTTTCTCCCAGCCGAATGATGAAGTACCAGGTGGTATTGACTGAACAGGATGATGTGATTTTAAAGACAACTAACCTGGTAAATCCTGCAGTGCTTTTAAGTTCCATACAGGAAGAAGGACAACTGGAACATGATTGCTTGGCTACCATCTAGTATGTTTATTCCAGTCGTGAAGATCTGAAGGATGTGCCATTGGAGCGACCAGACTGGGAACTGTATACTGATGGAAGCAGCTTTATGGAACAAGGAGTCCGATACGCAGGATATGCAGTAACAACAGATACTACAGTTATAGAAGCAGGAGCATTGGCGAGTACCACGTCAGCCCAAAAGGCAGAACTCATCGCTTTAATTCGAGCCTTAGAACTAAGCAGAGACAAGAGAGTAAATATCTGGACCGATTCAAAATATGCCTTTGGGGTAGTGCATGTCCATGGGGCCTTGTGGAAAGAGAGGGGGTTATTGTCCTCTCAAGGAGCAAACATTAAGCATCAAACAGAAATTTTACAATTACTGCAAGCATTTCAAAAGCCAGATCAAGTAGCAATCATGCACTGTAAGGCACATCAAATTGGGAATACAAAAATAATAGCTGGGAATAATTTAGCTGATAGAACAGCAAAAAAGGTAGCAAAGAAACAAGCATTGCAAATGGCAGTAATTCCTTCTAAAACAGTAACCCTTCCTAGGGAAAAACCGAGATATTCAGAGGAAGATGACAAATTGGGTCAGTTATTAAATGCTAAGAAAAACCTAGCTGGATGGTGGATAACCCCTAATGGACAAGTAGTAATTCCACCTCTTTTGATGAGAGAAATAATTCAAACAAGACATCAGGAATGTCACTGGGGGGGCAGAAGCTTTAGTAACTTCTTTATGAAAACAAGTAATATCAGTTAAGATGTTGGGAATAGCTAAAATGGTAACGGCAAAATGTGAAGTATGTTTGAAAAACAATCCAGTGATTAAGAAAAAGGTTCAAATGGGTAGACTGAAATCTGGTACAGGACCTGGAGATTATTGGCAAGTAGATTTTTCAGAGTTACCTAGACAAAATGGGTACCGGTACATCCTGGTAGGGGTTGATCCTTTTACAGGATGGCCAGAAGCCCTTCCCTGTCGCACCACACAAGCAAAAAGAGGTTGTAAAGTGGTTATTACAAGAAATAATTCCAAGATTTGTAGTTCCTATTGGAATTTCTTCTGACAGAGGTCCACACTTTGTTGCTGAAGTAGTCCAAAGTGTTAGCAAAGTATTGGGTATTAATTGGGATTTGCATGTGTCTTGGAGACCACAATTTAGTGGAAAAGTGGAGAGGATGAATCAAACTTGGAAACGACAAATAAGTAAAATTTGTCAAGAAACCAGTCTAAAGTGGCCTCAGGCACTTCCATTGGCATTATTATGAATCAGGGTACAGCCAAAGAGTGGAACCTCAGTCAGTCCTTATGAATTATTATATGGAATAACAGATGAGTCTCCAGAACCAAATCTAAACATACATGTAAAAGGAAAACAAGATGTGTATAACTATTTGCTTTTTCTAAGGAAAACTTTGGCTGTGATTTGGAGTGTAGTAATTCGGAATAGACCTTTACCCCTGGAAAATTCAGTGCATGATTTCCAACCGGGAGACTATGTCTATGTGAAGACCTGGACCTCCGAACCTTTGCAGGAGCGTTGGAGAGGACCCTTCCAGATACTGCTAACCACTTTTACAGCTATCAAGATAGCAGAATCAGATGCTTGGATACATTATACTTGAGTGAAGAAAGCACCTACTACATGGAAGATTGTCAATCGTGACCCAGAGACTTTAAAATTGACACTGAAACATGTCTAATTTTTATATTGGATTTTTTTTGGTTGGTAGTGTTGGTAGGATCATGGGCTGATTTGGTGGACAGGAACAAAAGACAAATAGAAACAGAACAAGTGATTGACATTCCCAAACAAATGGCCGAGGAAAATTTGATGGTAGGATTGATTAAAGAATTTGCCAATTTACAAAACGTCACACAGATCATTGCTTGTTTGCCAATACCGAGGGCAGCAGGCGAATCTATTCCATGGGGAATTTTAACTATGAATTTGGCTAACCTGGAACATAAAAATGAAACCAACTATTGTGAACAAAGGCCAGTGACTCAATGGTATGAGCAAGTGAAAGTCATTAGAATACAGTGGAAAACTCCAGGCAGTCTGGCGGATTGTGAAAAATTGTTAAATCATGTTTTTACCAAAATAGGGAGATTTAAGACTGTGGGATGGTGTTCTTATGATGAACAATTTAAAATCAATGTGAGCAGAAGTGTCATGGAATGGAAGTGTAACTTAACTGGCCAAGGTACCCAATTAGTAGAACAGTGGGACTCTATATGGTCTATGTCTATATTTTCCCATTTTCAGTATATGGCAAGAACTTCTTGGTGTTTTACCTGGGATGGAAAGGCTTTTTCAGTATTACCCTGGGTCGATGATAGGTCAACTTCATCGGGAGAGAAGGAAAATAAAATAGTGCCATGGTGGAAATGTGAAAACGTGTATGATTGCAGTAATGCAGACTTAGTAATCCAAAGAATTCCTCCGTTGGCCGCTGCTTTGAAATATGGTTGTTTTTGTCGAGGTCTTAAGAATACTCTCAATTTAACCAGCACTTTTACAGTCAGAAGAGGAACTTTGTTTAGTTGTAGAAAATCTACTATTCGAAGTCCAGGACATTTAGTTTGGGCATTAAGTGATGGAACCTGGACAACACACCTACCATTAGATGGTAAGGTGAAACAAATTACTTTAGGCATGCCAACATTGTGTCCAATTTGGAAGAAATCACCATTTAGAGGATCCCTAGAGAATTTAGAATTGAAACGAATATAGAGATCTGGGATAAATGATGATATTTGGAATGAACCATCTACAGGAGTGAAAATTGGCTGGGCACTGGAATCACTTTTAAATCCTATAGCTTCATACAGAAACAGAGCATGGCTCTATCATTTAACTGGTCAAGTGGAAAAATTAGCAAAAGTTACCAAAAAAGGGTTTAAGGAATTGAATATAAAATTACAGGCAACTTCCAGAATGACTTTACAAAATAGAATGGCACTAGATATGCTCCTACTTAAAGAACATGGAGTGTGTGGATATCTCAAGGATAAATTGGACCACTGTTGTATCCACATTCCAAATGTCACTCAGGATGTGGAACATGATCTAGACCTATTGGGAAAAATTGAAAAAGAAACTGAAACAATTCAAAAGGATATGTCAGAAGATCGGCTTGGGAAAATTTTTAACAAACTGGGATGGAATTTGAGCTCTTTGATACAATCTATAATTAAAACTTTGTTTCTGTTACTAATTGTCTTTTTGATGATCATGGTAGTATATGCATGTCTGAAGAAACAGTTTACCAATAGAATTGCAGTAAATCACATGTTCATGAGAGAAGTACCAACTATTTCACCAAGACATGATCCATTACCAAAATATGTTGAAACAAAAGGTATATGAATAATGTGAAAGTATTGAAATAATGATTTTCAACACTTTCAAAGGGGGGAAATGCTATCGATTTTTTAATAAGTTAAGATTGATTGATTTTATTTGATTGATTAATTGATTTTATAAAATACTTTTATAAAATTAAAATATAGAAGGACAAGAAAAAAAAATTTATAAGAAACTTATAGCTGCACAGTAAAAGCTGTTATGAGATCTTCTGTACATCCTGTACCAAGGCTAGAAGAAGGGGCTGGAACTATTGTTAAAACATAGGTAATAACTTTAGGGTTGAAAGGTTTCTTTGTATTTAACCAGTCTTCTGTATGCAGAGGTGTATTGAAATGTCAGAATATGAGATTAATGGGAACTGGGGAGAGTCGACTGGAACAGCTTGTAGTTGCCTGCCAAGAAATCGTGAACTTTAGTAAAAGGTAATTCCGGCAGGGGGAGATCGCGACCACCGACTCATATACCACCTACTCAAATCGTACCCCAGACCCATTTCTAGACCTTTCTAAGCTCTACTGCGCAGAATCGGATATAGGAGGAGAATATGTTAATGATTTACGGGAAATATCATGGTTATGCATGAATACTTAATGAATATGTATGAATAACTTCTATATATGGGATCTGATTTTGAGACCTGGTGTGCGTTGATCGTGAGAGGACTCACTCACACACCCGGCCGTTAATAAAGAAGTGTCTGCTTATCTACATCACATTGGTGTCGATAAGTTCTTCATTCCGAGATTTCGGTAACAAAACGACCCAAACTCTCTCAGCCTGCCCTCACAGGGGAGGTGCACCAGCCCTCTGATCATCTCCACGGCCATCCTCTAGACCAGGGGTCGTCAAACTATGGCCCACGGGCTGGATACAGCCCCCCAGTGTCCTCAATCTGGCCCCCGGTATTTACAGAAACCCCCCCGCCCCCCCCCCGCCGGGGGTTTGGGGGGGAAACCAAGCAGCCGCAGATGACTGCCTGCCACTTCATCCGCGCGCTGGCCCCCTTTTTAAAAAGTTTGAGGACCCCTGCTCTAGACCCTCTC
>NW_026599288.1:7617972-7645203 GCF_023634085.1 Falco cherrug | reverse complement strand
TACAGGAAATCACCGTTTGTTATCCTGTCGGGTTTCGGTCAGGGCAGATAGCCTGTGCATGCAGGGACTACAAACTGCAGGCATCGCAACTTGTGGATCCTAAGAAAAAGGAGGTACACGATATGAATTTACAGTACAAGGCTGTCATTGAAACAAGCCATGTGAAGTGGAATATAGTACTTTTAGCAACAGTGAAATAGTGTACATTAAAAAAGTAATCATCTATATACAAAAAAAGTCATGGAAACTTATTTCCAGGACATTTCTCAAGATCTTGAGAAATATATCTCTGTTACTGGTAAAGGAAGAAGAAGTAAGAAACTAAGAAGTGTCCATCCCAATACACACACCACCACCACAAACACCACGACCCGCCCCCAAATTACCTCAGGTGAAATGCGGCCTTTTTAAAAAGCGCCAGCATCTAAAGTGTATGTAGTGACCTGGAACAACGTTGCTGCATATTTGGGATTCAGATGATACAGGGCAGCGTGAGGATTGCTAACATGGACAAAACAGTGGGACGTACTTTGCCTCTTTATTTCGGTAGCCAGGTAAATAGCTAAGGATTGAGGCTCTTGTGGCGAGGTGTCTGCTTACCCTTGAGCAAACAGTACTTCCATAAGTGCAAAACCAAACCTGCAACATTGGGAAAGGCAGTTTCCTGCTGACATGCATTTTTTTCCAAAAGGCAGGTGTCTGCTTCCTATCTGGGGCCATCTTTGTGCATGCTAAAAATAGTTCATGCACTTAGTGCAGCGTTCAGAGTTTTGAAAGATGGACAGCAGTATCTAGTACACACCTGGGCTGCTTGACCTTCCTGAATTTTTTCAGCGGTTGATCTCGAAAAGCTTTTCTTTCTCTCCTTTTCTCTTCTGGTATGCTTTCAGCCTCTTCTCCAGAGGCCTGTTTTCTCTTTCTGTTTCTTTGCTTTTCATTTTCCTGAAACGAAAGACCCTGCAAACCTTTATATTCCACAGTGTTATTAGATAGGTAAACCCATGATCAACCGGAATCAGTTCTTATTTTAAACAAAGGGAGCTCATTTTACCTTCTTTCCTCTGAAAGGCTCATCAGCTGTTCCGGGTCTACCGAGGAGTCTGCTGTGCTCTCGGGGGTGGTTGGAGGCAAAGGTACAAGCGCCTGAACCAGAAAGGTTGAAGTTAACAGGTGGCAAGACACCTAGAGTAGTAAGCTACTGTTTTCCAAATTGCTACCTTAGCTCCTCAAATAAGATCCCTTTGGTTGCTTTGCATTATTCACATTTTGCACAGTCATAAGATAGGCTTCAGGAGCTCTGATGAATTGGGATGATGGGCTGCCCCTTGTGGGCTGGGGCACCACAAACTGGAGGGGCCTTGGAGGGTAGGACAGACCTCAGAGAAATGCAGGGAAAGGAGGGCAAGAAAAACCTTGCCAGCTTCTTTCTGCTGGGGTTTCTTCTGCCTTCCTGGGACACAGTTCTGCCGTTATCCCTTGGGCAGCATTATCCCATTCTGGGGCGTGAGCCTTTTATTTTTAAATCTGTGATTTTGTATTTGACTTCTTGTAAGTATTTAGATTGATTAAGCACATTCCCAATGCATCTGAGAAACAACCTTTCTGTTTTTTCTTCTCTATCATTACAGGGTGGGAAAAGTCAAACAGACAAGGGATCTAATGACAGGAAGAGGCACAGCAGCTGCTTGGACCTATCAGAAACTACTGTCATACATGAGAAATGTCACATTGTTTGTTGGCCTGACATCCCTCTGCTATTTCTGATTTCACCACCATATCTGCCCCTGCTTCTTTGTAGAGGATGAACACAGAGGGTGCTGTGTGCAAGAAGTCTTTTGCCTGGGGCTCTGCGTTTGCTTCACCTGCACAGCTCCTTTGATCTTCCAAATGCACTTCTGGAACACAAAAGCACATGCAGCAAAGTGACATCATGGAAGTGGACAACACCTAAACCAAAACCGACCAGAAGCCCCAGATTTTGAAAACCCTCAGCCCCTCCTCATCTGATGGAGGGGAGAGGCCAGCCACCTCCTCCCCAAAGATGTCCCCGCAGTTTTCAATGAGAAACTGCACCAGCACATTCCCCTGCACACATCAAAGCCTTGGTCTCAGCCTACGAGTTTTCTTCCTTTGAGCCTCCCAGTTCTCCCTGCCATCCCCCTGGGGAGGGAAAGAGTGAGCAGCTGTGTAGTGCACAGCTGGCAACCCCGCTTAAACCACAACAGCTTATGAGCAAAATAGTTAGCTGGTTGATGGTGTGAGAGTTCTCATCCTTCGTCCTCCATCAGGGTGCAGGTGTCTCCCATATCACATTGGGACACACAAAAGCCTCAGCAGTGCAGCTGCTGGAAAAGCTTTTTGGGTGAGCTGATGTATTTGTAGTGGCCAGTGTGGCAGTTTGCTTTATACCATTGCCCTGAGCGTGGGCATCTGGAGAAACTGCCCGGCCATCAGTGTGCAGGGATGACAGCCGCAGGGGATAGCAAGCTGCAGGTGAGGGTCAGCAGCAGCACCGTGTCTGCCTGCGTGTTGCCCTGGCTCTGAGCTAATGGTGCTGCTCCCCAATGGAGCATCCATCGAGCCTGAGCATGAGCTGTGTCTTAGCCAGAATCCAAGCAGGAGCTGAGAGGACAGTGACTCTTCCAGAGGTGCCATCCAGCCCCCACCTCCCTGTGTGACTGCGCTGCGGTGTGAGTCCTAAAGCACCTGAGCTCAGCTGTGAAGCCCACTGGCAAGGAGTCTGGGCCAAGGGATGATCCCGAAGTCCTCCCCTAGGACGCACCACTAAACAATATCTGCCTAGTCCCCAATTATCACATGGCAGACATAGAAGAGAGGAAAAATCATTTTATTGAGGACATCAGCTGCAGGCTGGGGGGGCGGTGGCTACCCAGGAGCCCCAGGGCTTCAAGGCAGGAAAACAGCACCTGCAATAATAAGAGCCAGAAAGTACTGCTAAAGCTAAAAAGCCAGGACAAGGCATGACTTGGTTGCCCTTGCTTTGGGGAACACTTTACAAAGTGCCTTGCCTCAGCACTCCCGCCCAAAGGACTGGTTCTCTTCATTTACTCCAGCAGCCTCAGCAGACAATAAAAGCCTTACACAAGCAGCCTGCCACAGCAAGAAAGGATCTTCCCGACTTGCCTTTCAGTTCTCAAATGGAATGTTACTGCCTGTGGAACAGGGTTTAAGAAGCTGTATTCCCAAGACCTCTGACTCCCCTTTACTGACCTGGGCCCCCGCGTTCATGCTTTTCCCAAATGATATTTGTCTTAGTGTTTGGTCCACAGTTCCCCATTCTAATATTGCATTCCACCACTTCATACCTTGATTTTTCAATCGCTTCATCCGTCTCTGGCCAGCCCCCTCACAGGGAACACTGAAATGCAGATCGGGACTCCCCACTCGCTTCGCAGTAAAACTGCATCTCTCACACATCACACACTCTGGGCAGCCCTCAGTCACACAGGCAGCATGTTACAAGGTACCGTGCACTTACATACAACTCTAGGAACACTGACAGTTTGCGTTAGCACACAAAGTACATATTTCAATGAACAATTGCCAAAAACCAAGTTCTAATTTTTTCTGACCCTAAGCAGCATGTTAAGTTTTCAACTATTCGCCTAGAATTGCCAGAATATTTTTTGTTGTTTTGTGGGTTTTTTGGGGTTTTTTTTCAACATACATTTCATAACTCCAACTTTGAACATGTAACAAGAGAACACATAGACAAACAAGACACAGAGCGCTATGTCAGTTGTTACGTTCTAGGAATTCCCCAAATCTTAAGACAACCTAAAGGAAGTTTTTAGCTTCCCAGATCTTAAGACAATCAAATATTCAAAACAAAGAATAAATATAAATACCTTTTATATTTTGCAGAAGTCCTTGTCCACCTGTGTGAGAAGCCGAGGGGTAAGGGAGCAGACAGAAGATCCAGTCGAGGGCCCTGAGGGTCCCCAGGCCCCTGGATTCCAGCACCGGCAGAGAGTTCTCCTGCCTGGCTTGCCAAACTGATGCCAAAACGGCACAGAGTAACTGCTCAGAGATGAATTTTGTCTTTAAGCAGCAAAGGTATTTATATCATGCAACACTGGGGAGCTAGCCGATTTGCACTGGACAAACTAGCTCCCAAGTTTTCACTTAAAAGTCAGGTATTTTATACAGTTTTTGTGAGAGGTTACAACATCTTTACATACATATTCATTTGATTTGGACACCTAATCATTCCATTCACAATAGGGGAATCTAGGTGGAGTAGACCTTTCCATTTTCTTTGTTCAACGATTTCCTGATTGATGGCCTCCTTCCCTCCTTCAGGTGCCCACCTTTTCTAGTTATTCAGAGTACATTCCTTTCTCAACACAGAGCATCACCCAGAGCACTGTACCAAACTCATCCTGATTCATTGCCATTTATTTATTTATTAAGCCTTGTTCTCTTTCACAGGTGCAGCAGCTGTTTCTTGGCTTTCTCCACACCCTGGGCTGGGCCCCTGATGGTCACGGTGTCACTGCCAGAGCCCTTGGTGGGGAAGTGGATGTGGACTCCACCACACGCCTCCACGATGGAGCGGACGAAGCGGCCTTTGGCACCAATGAGGGAACTGTGCAGTTCGGAAGGAATAGAGACCTCCACCTCTGTGCTGTTGGCCTAAGGGAGGACAGTACCAGCCTCTTGAGTCAAGCTGCAGAAACGTGTCTGCACCCACTCTGCTTACCCTCTGACTCCCACCTTGCTAGGAGCTTTATAGATCTGGAAGAAATGCCTGAGCAGAGGGCTTGGAGACTGGCTACTCCTGACAGGAGCAGTCACAAACCTTGGTTTACAAGTCAAGAACAGACTGACACATTTGTCTCCTCCCTGCCCTCACCCATCACAGCCACGTCCGTATCTGTGTCTTCTAGCAACATTGTCAAGTCCCTCAACTGCAAAAGGCTAGTTGCTTCCCTTCCCAGCTCCTTCTGGATGGCAAGAATCCTGTGGCGAGCAGCCTCACAGTTTGCCCTCTTGCCTGTGATAACAATCGTCTCTGAGTTGCTGTTCTTTGCCGGGAGATCAATTTTGGTGTTGCTTTCTTTACGGATCTGCCACAAAGGAAAAAAAAATCATCTCAGAAGTGTCCCATGTCAGAAGAAAAGCCCTTGCAGGCTATATTTGACATCGCCAATGAGCAGGAGAGAGCATCCAGTGGGATTTTGCTGCAGGCAGTGATCATCACGAGCACTTGAGTTAAGAAAGATATCTCACCTTCTTGATGTTGGCACCTCCTTTCCCTATGATGTTCTTCTGGAACTGTTTGCAGATGGGGACAGAAATAGAAAAGCTGTTTTCAACCTAAGGGAGAAAGGAAGGGAGAACTGAAGATTACACTGTCGTGGCAAGTGAGGCCCAACCTCAGGAACTCTGATAAACAAGCTTTTGACAATAGGCTTAGACCCAAGGAAGTTCTCTATATGAGAGACTTGTAAGAATAAACAAAGGCAAGTACGTTCCCCTATAGCCTTCACATAACAGGTACTACCCCCCTGCCTCCATTCAGCCAAAACAGAGTCAACAGCTCCCTCCTCTTGAGGTGTTTTAGCTCTGCCCAAGCCAGTAGAGCTCTGCTTTGCCCCAGGGTTATCCAGGCACGTAGGAGGGAACAGCAGGCAGAAGACCTCCTTACCAGGTCTGCCACCATCTTTTGCATGTACTCTGTGCACTTCACCTCATTTTTGGGACCTCTGAGTTGGACAATGTCACTCTTGTGTGCAGGGTCTGGGAAGTCGATGATAACCTGCAGGAGGTGGCCACTTATAGTCAAGTCAAGCAAATGCAAGAGCCCTTCTGTCAGACACATGCAAAGGTTGAGGGGATCCTACACATCCCCTTTTCCCATTCAGAAAAGGGTAACCATGTTAGTGGCCTCTGGCTAAAAGAACTATTTTCTCAAACACTTGCGCTACAGAGCCACTAAAGTTATGACTTCAGTGACGATAGGCCTACTAACCATGTAGGAAATAACCCCTCTGGATTCCCAGAGGTAAGGCTTTTTAGGAGATGAGGAATTTCACCCTTCTGCCCAATGATAGTCCAGTGGAATTTCTGCTCAATTATTAGGTCCTCAGTGCATTCATTTTCCTGATGAGAACAGAGCTCACACTGAGTGTTCAACCAGAGAGTCACATACTTTTAATTACAGACTTGCTGCCTGACAGCTTACTTGCCAGCACTGTCCCTCTTTTCTCTAGACAAAATTCACTCTAGGTTGACAGAGAAGGGGTACCCAAGGGAACAGAGGAAGACATTTGTGAAGAGGAACTTGCACTTGTCATGAGCTCCAAGTGCTCGGTGGGCAAGGGGCACACACTTGCACCAGAAAGTTACAAGGGAACACAAGAGCCCAAACCCTGCAGTCTCCCAAACATCACATCCTACTCACTCACCATACAGGAAGAGAGTTCCAGCAGCTCTTTCTTGGCCTGTGGGACCCCCCTGTGGGTCTCCTTCAATTCTGATCAGGCTGCTCTTCTCATTGTCCAGGGGAACACACATAAACACCTCATAGAGGTCCTTAATGCTGTTAACATCAGGGTAAGGACTGTGGTGACACAGCCTGCTAGGCAAAGACTTAGAAGCAAGGCACCTTGATTATCACTGCTTAGAGGCTGTTTAAGAAGTAAACCTGCCTCTGAGAAGAGCTCAGTGGGGTGGGGTTGAGACAGGGGAAATTGCCTCTTCACCCTGGAGTTCAGGGAGAGCAGACCTGTGCCACACAAGAACCTGTACAAGTAAATACAGTGGCACCTACAGAGCCAATTGTTCCCTTGTCAGAGCGAGGCATGTTTCTTCCCCAAACAGTATCACATTTAGAGCAGAAGATAATCATTCATTTCTACCCCAAATTCTTTGTTGGGGAAGATGCTGCAGCACAATCAAACTAGCAACTGCAACAAGGCTTTAACATTGGTCAGATTCTACCATCAACACTGTAGACCCAGACCCTATCATCCACAGGGCTATTTAACCACTTAGCAGAACCAGCTACACCTGCACATCATCCATGTCAATCAACCCACTGCCTCTGAGGCAAGGCCACAGCTGCATGTTATCAATGCTAATCAACCCACTGCCTTCATTCCTCTACAGGGAGAAGCTCACCAAGCAGATTTCCACCACCCACAACTGGCTGCTAAAATGTCATTCACACAGAGCAATGCTTAAAAAAAAATAATAATCAACAAATTTCCTCCAGGACACAACAAAGTAATTCCACTACTGTTCAGGCTCCCAAGGTACTTTCACACATTAAAGCCATTGCAAGGCCTCACGGCCCATTTCTCTCCTTGTACCACCACCACTCCAGAAAAGCAGAGGAAATGTGATGGAGACAGCACACTGGGTTAGCTACAGAGCCCCTGATACGATCTACTAAACACGGAGAGTCTGAGTATGGGAAGGACTAGAAAGGCACTCCACTTACTGTTAGCTCCATTCTTGCCAAGGAGGTGTCGGTGGAATTGGTGGTCAACGTTGATTTCTGCGTAATCCATCCGGTTGATCTAAAAAGAATTGTATAGGGCCAGGTAGGGTAGGCCACTGCTTCTGCCTTGTGCCCTAAGTAACTGCCTACTGCCAGTATTGGCACTGACTCACCAGCGGTCAGCTACAAGCACTTCTCCTGCTATTAAGCAGAGCACAAGCATTCCTCTGGTTTGAGAAGAGAGCATTGTGCTCATGAAACACTGAAAAGACTTACTTCTATGCCTCTCCAGCTATAACAAAGAGAATCCTTCCTTCTCTGCACCAAAAATTTTAATGCTGACTTCAAGAATGCTATGGATGAGTTTCATAACCAAGGGGTGTCATCCACCTGCCACACAATTTGTCTTCTGCAAGTTCGATTAAGCATGTCAAGACATCATATGGATGTGATAAACACCTCATCACCTCTGCTCTGTTGCCCCTTCTTCCCCCAGTTTCTTACTGGAACTAGTAACTCCAGCTCACCAGATCCTTGACCATGGCTTCAATCTGTTCCTGAGCCACATGCACATCTTCTGTAGGTCCTTCCAAAGTGATTTTATCCTCTCCTTCAGTGAATTTGATGTGAACCTTGAGATGAAAGACAATGAATCTCTTAAGTATTTACCAAGATCCAAGCCAGGCCAATGCTCTTGGTCAGGCCTACACCATCGATCCCTGCCACTAAGAGATGCGCTCCTTCCCAAAAGCCCAAACAAAATCCCCACAATTTTACGAGTCAGTAACTTAACAATTTCGGCCATATGGCAGTGCCTAGAGCCCAAGGCTCTGGTGCTGTCCCGGTTTCTGCAAGGGCTTTGGAGAAGTTACTCATCTAGCCTTTATCTAGATACCGTCTAACTCACCAGGGAGAAGCCTTGCTGCACTCGCCATTTCCAGGTATCCTACTACATCAGTTCTCAAAACAGCACCACATAAAGCTTCCTTGGAAGGGCTCAACCCATGACAATAACATAGGAGGAGCAGTGTTTGCAGCAGTGAAAGAGAGGGTTCCCTTGAACAGCAAAGATCTGTGTCATTTCCCCCTGGGTTTACCCACGCTAGAATACACCTCTCTCTTCTGTGACGAGTGATCTGGACTAAACCTTTTTCTACGCCGGGGGTACTAAGCTAACCAGCTCATCCATACCTTTGGCATCTGCTGAGTTATTTTGGCCAGGTTCTGTCCTTTCTTTCCAATAATGAAACGATGAAGCCAAGAGGGGGCAGAGACCGAGGAGACGGTAAAACTGTTGGCCTGAGAGACAGAAAAACAGAGAAGCTGTTTGATGGACAAACTGGAAGAGGCCTTCACAACAATTCAGTTCCAATTCCCATGCTGCACCTCCGGTATTGACTTCTAAGCTGCACCTCTAATGGCCCAAGAGAGACCACCCCCGCTACACCTGTCAGTGCTCACAAATGTATCTTCATGGGACCTTCAAAGGAGGCCTAGCCCATCTTGTCAGTACCTTTGCATAGACTTCAGTCAATGCTTGCCCAAGTTTTTCAGGCTCGCCTCGCAGTATCACCGTCTCCGAGCTACTGTCAGTGGGTGGGATCTCAACAGAGACTCCAGTCTTCTCCAAGATCTGCAGGGAATTCCCCTTGGGGCCGATGACATACTTGTGCTGGGACTTCTTCACCTCCACTGCAATGGTAGTAGTCGTCTTCTTCTGTAGGGGCAGAGACACTGAGGCATCAATCACAAGGGGTCGGGGAAGGACAAGAGCGACAGGAAGAGGCACAAGATGCAGTCAAACTCTGCACCCAGCAAAGAGCAAAGCCAAGCTGAGCACAGTGGCTCGGCAGTACCCTAGCACCCCTTGGACCCCTGCCTACAGAAATTCACCCTGCTCAAAAATTCACAGGGCAAGTACAAAACTAGCATGCTGTGTCAAGCTCCCTGGGACACGGCATGTTAGAGACCACAAACACACACAGGCATGTCTTTGTTGTCATCCCCGTCCCCCCGTTGGACAACAGGGTTCAACTCCCAGCCGTCTCCCAGGCAGTGCTGTGATGCAACACTGTGCAGGCTATAAGCTGATTATCTCTGTTGAAATCCAGACTGGTACAAATACAGACCTAACCACGAGGAAAAACAGCCCAACAACCCAAAACAAGGATATTCACAGCAACGTTGGCTGTGGGAAATAAACTGGAGTGACATTCACTCTTCAGCAACTTCTACTTATGTAGCAACTTTGATACTGTCAGCTGGCCACCCCTGTAGACTTCACACTTCTTTCCTTCCTTAGTAGCACCGGTGTGAACAAGAGCCAGGGGAGCTCTTGGTGGCCTGCTAATTCCCACGATACAGAAAAGCGAGAAATCTGTCACCTCCCTGATAGTATCAGCCCAGCTCCCACTCCGCCAAGTGAGGAAACGGTAAGATTCGGGGTCGTGTACTGCAAGGGCTGCTGAGCCAGATGCAACAGAGGGATGCACAAAAGTAGAACAAGAAGGGAAGAGTGCCTAGGAGCAGGTGCCAGGGGAAGGTGGGAAGCTTTATGGACCATCCGTACCTTCTCCTCATAGATCTTCTTAACTCGAGCCACAGCCTGGGCTAGTTGCTCCTTTTCTCCGGTGAAGACTATCTCCGTCTTGTTGACACTGGGTGGAGGAATGTTGATGCGCGTCCCTGTGTCCTGCATGAGCTCCCTCACCAGCTTGTTGTAAGGGCCAGCAATGAAAGGGTGGTACACTTTCTCCACGTCCAGCCGCTCCACGGCATGCTTATCCTGGAAGAGCCCACAACAGACCTTGGTGGGAGCTGCCCTCTATATTACAGTCTCTGCCAGACACAGCTAAGTTCCCAGGGCTGTCCTGCTTGACACTCTGGCCCAAGCAACCTTCTCAGTTTGCGGCCTTGTAGATCTCCACCTCTTTCAATCTACAAATACGGTTGCTGCTGCTGCTCCTTATTTGCGATATTCACCTCTGTGATCTCCTGCCTTATCTCAGCTGGCACCTAAGGCGCTTCACTTCAACTATCAAATGCTTGTTTTGACTTCAGAGATGGACAAAACGCAGCACAAGAAGTTGCAGGACCTGGCAGCGGTGCTCACACAGCCAGTGGCACAGTATACGTCTCCATTCAGGCTAACATTAGCCACTGACTGTAGCCATGGTGGCTACAAACTTCGACTATACCATGGGGAAGCAAAATAGCTGACCAGCTAATGCCATGAGAGAGATCACAGTACTGAGGTACCTGCTCAGCAGAGATAAGCAGGATCTCGTGTCAGGCCTTCTCAATCCCTTCTTTAGTGCCGCTGATCTTGATCTGGTTGCTGGGGTCATCTGGGCGGGGGACCTGCATTTTGGTTTCAGTTTTGAGCTTCGGGTCCTGCAGCTTCTCACCCTTCTTTCCAATGACAAAACGGTGGTGCTCCTTGGGGATGGCAACTGTCGCTGAAGCCTGCAACGCAAGAACCAAGCATCTGTGAAAAGCCTTGCCTGCACTGGCAGATCCACAGGAACAGAGCCAGGGAAAGCAAGGTAGACACACAACGCCTTCCCAGAACACTCTGTCTGAGGGCTGACACTGTACCAGTTGATCTACAGTGCCTCTATGCCAGGAGTATAAACCCCACCTTTCCCTCAAAACCCTTCTGTTTGCGCAGGAGCAGTACTCTGAATTAGCAAAGGCCTTCAGACACAGACGAGGAGGTGCCTCTCCTCCAGTGTAAGACACTGCATTAGTACACCAGACAACAACTGTCTCCAGCTGGAGTTATCTGAACTCTGACATCTGCTGCCAAGGCTACAGAGAACAAGACATACAGTATGACTCCTAGGAAAGAGAAATTCAACACCAGAAACCTACTGCAAGAGGCAGGCAGCTAGCAGATGCTTACCGCTACTTAAGTGCTAAGGTGTCTTCAAGTGTAGCACATGCTGCTCCTGGGACTGCTTCTAGAAGGCCCCACATGGAAAAGGGGTCCTTCTGTGAGCTTCTCTCAATCTACCATTAAAGGGCTGGTCTATAAAAGGGCTTCCTGACTTCTTCCCTTCTCACTGAGTTTTTACAGGTCTGGTAGCTGATGACTGCTATCGTGCTCTTGATCCCTGTGATTATGTAACCACTAACAGCAATCAGACAATGAAAATTCAAGCTATAATGGAAAAATAAAAGATGAAAAAAAGATCACTCGGTGTGACTTTTCAGCTCTGTCTTCCTGTACTGGAGCCAGCCAAGCCTAAGAGAAGCTGGAATACAGACACACTTTCCAGACCTGGGGCTGGGGCAGTAGGAGGTATATTTGAGAACAGTGGCTCACGGATCTGTGGCGGTACGACCTGAACTGTTTTTTCAGATGCACATTGTGGATGTAGGGTTTTGTTCCTTTCTCTTTCCTCTGGCAGGGTATGACACAGGGGCTGAACAGCACTAAGCAGACATGGTATTAACATCGCATTACCTACCTTTGGCATTATACTTTAAAACACACTGCAACACCTGGCTGCGATACATCCTAACAAGAGCTACCACCTTGACTATGAGCTCAAGAACCTTAAGGTAAGAGATCAAAACCTAGAGGACTGAAGCAACCGAAACAAGAGGGTTGTGGCTCCTTACCAGTGTGCCTTGAGTTACACAAGGCAGAACCCTGACCCGAAGCTTTTGGCTTTTGGCAGGACTTCCTTTTCTCTACTTTTCCTTCTCCCAGCCTTCCACATTCTCCTCTGAAGGACTTCAGAAAAAGCACAGTCCCATTCTCACACACTACTAGCTTTGTGTGTGAGGCTCCTGCACCCCCTCCAGCACCAGCACCTCAGCACAAAGTCACTGGTTGCAATTCAAGTGTTCCAGAGATTGCAGACTCCATGCTTCATGCAACACCACAGCCTGTAATTACCTTGGAACCCTATTTTAAGCCTCATTTCCATTCCAAATTGCCAGTTGGGTGCTTTGAAAATATATGGCAAAGCTGAATTAGTCATGTAACAACATACCTCTTTGGCTTACATGTGCCCAAGGGTCTCAAAGCATTTGCCATTCTTGGGGAAGAGCAAAGATGAAGGCAGAAACAATTAGATGCCCTCACCTGAGTCTGCAGTCGAGCGACAATCTGCTTCCGAGCCTTCGTGACTGCTTCCGGCTTGCCAGAGACCACGATCGAAAGGCCCTGGTCCTTTGCGAGAGACAGCTCCAGGTGAGCTCCCGTCTTCCGCATGATGTCAAGGCAGATCTTGGCCTGCTCGCCTTCTCCAAACTGATTCATGTCCTTGTATTTCCTCTCCTCCAGTGGCACATGGAACACCTGCTCAGCCACGGGACAGACAAAAGCAGGGCACAGCAAGGTGTCAGTGTGCTTTTGATTGTCAGTGTCTCCCTCTCTTACTGCCATACAGGAGGACTTCACTGGCGTACTAAGTTCCCAGATTTAGGCGACCCATCAGCCTTTCCAGTGGAGACACTAGCTGCAGTACGAGGGCACCACAGCAGGTAGTCTGTCCCAAACTGAGTGCCTTACTTTAATGGATTAGCACTCACTCCTTGAATTCTGCAATCCTCCCTTCAGGCCTGTTCCAGTTATCTGTGCAACAGGGATGCAGAGCTTTTGCTGGACAGTTTTTCAACACATCCCTCCGCCTCCAGAGCCATCCTAGCACTCAGCTGCAGTCTTCCTTGTGCCCCAGGGCAAAGTACAGCAAAGAGGCAGTTACTCTGACACACTAAGGGATTTCATACTCCAGGGAAAGCTTCACTTCACCTACTTTTTGGAGGGATGAAAAGGAGGGAGATAAGACACCCACTCCCACCAACCTGAGTGATGACAGAAGCCTTTATTGGTCAGATTTTGCTCCAGGGCCCAGCAGGCTCCCGGGCAGCTTCCAAACATGGGGCTTTCTCAGGGAGCAGAGGGAAGGCTTCCTCGTAGGTTGGAGGATCCTTTTCTTCAGAGTTTAAAGCTGTTACTGGGGTGAAGCAAACAAAGCAAATGAGATGCTCTCCCCACAGAAAAGCCCCTATTCATAGGCAGTGCAACTCTATTTAGGCATCATTAACAAGGGACAACAAAGGACTTGTGCACTACTATTCATCCTGCTACAGTTATGCTTGTGGAGCAGCCGAGTCTGGAGCACAGCTGAGCTCAGCACAGCACAGACTGCAGTGGGTGCCACGAACAACCAGCCTTGTCTGAGCTGGCACTATGGATGCAGGAAGCAAACGTGCCAGTGAATGGTGGCAGCAAACAAGCACATTATCGCCAACTTTGCTGAGAGGAGCTTCATCAGGGGACAACAGGCCAAGCAGAAAGAAATCAAAGGAACACAGCAAGGCTGTAGGTCAGAAGGGGACAAGACAGACACATGCCCAGGAAGAAGGCAGAGAGAAGCAGAAGCACTCTAGTTGGGGCAGAGTCCAGGGAAAGTCTGTAGTTTATGTTCGACTCAGCTGTGCACTGGGCTGTGCCAAGCGGGCCAGCTCGCAGCTGGACAATGGGTGCCGAGACCCACCAGTGAGTCAGTCAATACGGTTATACTGACTTTCCCCAGCACCTGGCTGAGCAAAGGAGGAAGTGACAATCCAGCACACTGATCCCACGAGGCTCTCTTGCAGCCCAATGACCCATGCTTGCACATGCCCTGCCCCACGGCTGACAGCGTTGCTAGCCAGAGCTCTGTGAAGATCTGAGGCTTGCCTCCGCCTGGCCCTGCACTGTGCAGCACCACCGATGTGCTCCTGTTGGTGGAAAGCCAGAGTCTGGCAGGCCGCCAGCCTAGGAATGGCGAACGCCATGCCTGGCCACTTAGGGGGAGCCGGAGGCATGGAGCGAGCTTGGCTAACAGCAAGGAACCTTGCCTGCGCAGTCTCTATTTAGAGGCACATCACAGGAACTCAGCTGTGTCTTCTCACCTTTCACCTGCTGCTGCGTCAAGCCACTGCGGTGTTCGGCAAAGCTCTCCTGGGTCAAAACTGCCACCGAGCTCATCATCGACTTCCCACACACACACACAATCCGGGTATGCCACTGGAAGAGACAGAGGAGGCAACACTATTACCAGCACCATTCAAGATGCTCACAAGTCACTCCAGGAAGGCAAATGATGTGTTTAACTGAGCACTTTTCCAGCCGGCCTCTTGAAAAGCACCTACAGTGCCAGTCTGCTGCCCTGTTCTCTTGCTGAACCACACAGAAACTCAGGGGGGATTTTTCCTCATAGCACAGTGGGCATCAAAACCAGAGCTCCTCGTTAAGAAGGCAGAGGATGTGCAACCTAAGAAGGCTCTTGGAAAGGGGGACACCCCAAGTTGTTAAAGCATACTCTCATTAATCTATCAAGTATTAATGGCGTGCAATTTTAAAACCAGTCTCCCAAGGTACACATAGGCAGTGCAAGACTCTTGTGGAACCCTGGAGAGAAAACAAAAAAGGGCCCAGGATGCTGCCTCTTCCTGAAAAACTTACGCCTTAATTACCAACCGAGCATGAGCACCTGGGGCCCAGAGAGCAGCTCCTGGTGTCTCCAGCTCCTCTGCAATCCCTCCCACAACAGGCTCTACCGAGCGTGACCTTCCCTTCCGCTCCACATACAGTCTCACAGCCCACAGTAAATACCACAGCCTCCTGGTAGCAGACTCTGCTGGAACTGCTTCTAGACCAAACCCCCAGAAAAACAATCAGCCAAACAAAAAACTACCTGCAAAGCCCACTACGCTACAGTTTCTTCTTTCAAGGTTAGGATCATTAGGAACAGAGGCCTAATCCTGCAGCTGGGTTTTACTTTCCTGTCTCTTTATCTGTTTTCATATTTTAATACAAAGAACACCTCCCTACTTCTTGCACAGACCCATGTTGCAAAAGTTTTACAGGCTCTGGGCCTCTCAGTGACATGCTCTTGGACAAGTGAGACTCCTTACATGCTGGGTGAACATGCCTTTCCCGGCCCACTTCAGAAAAGCCCTGGACTTTCTGCAGCAGTGCATGTCTTTGTCTTTGTCAAGGTTGTCACAGCATTTCCCTAAGGGTAATGCTGCAGAAAGAAGGCTGCTCTTGTGCTTGATCCACAGGGGCTAAAAGGCTTGTATTTCTTGTTACAGTGTCTTCTCAGGCCATGCCTGGGTGCCCACTCCTGCTAAGGATGAGACCAACTGATCTGCAACTTCTCTCTTTCTGGCCGCAAGGGAAGTGCAAAGGCAGTTTCCAGATCCTGCCTTTACTGCTTGTCAGCTTCAAAACAGCCATGAGGACACTTGCCAGTCTTGCTCTTTTGCTGTAAGGTTCATTTTATAAGCTCTGCACAGTATAGGCCTGAGGATTTCCTTCTGTAGAATTCTTGAACACAAAACAAATTTGAACCATCATCGAGTACTTTTTTTTTTCTTTTTTTTTTTTTTTTAAGAGAAACAATGCTTTCACATGAAGCTGGTATTTTGCAGAAACCCACAGATCAAATTGTCAGATACCCTCCCAGCCATGGTGAATGAACCTTTTCAACCATACGCTCGCATTCAGTTTGAACATGTTAGACTGGTCTCAGTGCAGCTGCTGCTGCTCTAACCACCTGACTGGTAGCGGCCTGGGTGAATGATCTGAATCCCCGCAGCAGCACAATCCTAAGTGCACTTGTATCAGCTTAACATGCTTCTATATGCAAAGGGAAGAGTACGTTTTGGGAAAGGCAGTATCAGCTGAAATACCGTAACCAATAACACATCCTGATTTTCTTTGACAAGGTGTAAACCGCACAGGGGGGCTTATCTGGGATGGCTCTCCACTATGATAACAGCTGTAAAATCCAGGGTTACAGATCTCTCTTCTAATAGGCCGTACCGTCTTCAGAAGCAGCTTAACGTGCATTGGAAAAAAAAGACTAGCTACCTGACCGAGAACAACTGCCCTTATCCTACCAAAGAAAAAGTTACTATTGTTAGCATTACGCTACACAACAGAATGAGAACGTTATGATCCAATTCCAGACCAAGGGGAAATCTCTTCCCTGATCATCCCGGTCTAGCTAAGCAAGACCAATGAAAGAGCAGGGAACATAATAGCCTTTAATACAGAAGAAGTAGTGCCGAAATTTTTTCACCTTTTCAGGCAGAATTAGGGGAGAGGAAGAAAAGGTGACAGCAAGAAATCACTTAACTTGCAACAAAGGAGGAGACAGGGGTATGTGTCACACTCTTAGGAGTGAAATACCAGAACAATTTCTATCAGACAAACACAGAGCAATCTTGAACTGCTTCTTAGAAGCCACTCAGAAAAATTGTCTTTTGAGAATGATCTAGGCTTACAGTATCTTGCCACGATGGCAAAGCTCAGGCTAGGTGGTTACACTGCCTCTTCCAGACTGCATTTACAGGCCTCCAGATATTGTTACCTCCACATCTAGCAGAGAGCTTTTCCTCTGCCTGTCATTCTGATCTGTGAAAAACTACACTACTGTGGACTTTTTTGGAAGGAAAAGGTTGGGGTTTTTTTGTGGCTTGAGGACGTGGGTGGCCCTGTCTATGATTTGGGCCGTGCTGCATGAAAATCCTCATACAAACAGGAGGATTCTTTTTCTCTAGCAGCTTAAACCTGAACAGGCAAAGGATTGGAGATACAGAACTTTAACAGACACACAGCTACACATTTTGTTACTGCTTCCTTTCCTGCCTTGCCTCATATTCCTCTACCAGAGGAAGGGATATCCAATCCACCTATGAAACAATACATGAAACACCACCTTCCAGTCTGATTTGGGGGGAGGGGGGAATTGTTATACCATCTGTTAAATTGTCTTCTAACAGAACTATTGTGCAGCATTTGGGCAGCAACAGTAGGAAAAACTGAGACTAAATCATCGGGCAGAAGCTACACCCGTCTCACTAAAGAGAAAACACGCGCTAAAGCAATCAAGCAATATAGCACCGAGCAGTATGCAAAATGTTCTCTGTCCTTAGACGAGAGTATCGGGAAAGAAGTGACTCCTTCAACCTCCTTGGGACTGCGTGTTTCTAATTGCCACTTCCCAGCCCCAGAGTCATGAATTGTAATCCAATTCTCAACTAGAGCTGTGAATTCAAGGACCTTGGCTCACCTCATCAGTTCTGAGCAAACTGCTCTTGCCATTCCTGACATTCCCAGCACAAGCCGCTCTCTTGCTTCTCCCCTGTCAGCGGAAGGAATTACCCGTGCCAGTCGGAACGCTTCCCTGCTCCTTGGGGAAGGCCTGCATGGGAAGTGCTGTTTCTCACGGCCAGGCCACTTCAGCTATAGCCAGGCTGGGCCCAAGGATCACCAGCGCCTGGCGCTCAGCCCTCGTCTGTCCTGCCCGATTGCTGGATCAGGCTGCTATTGAAGCTGCAATCAAGCCACGCTACGGGACTAGAGCGCAATTGAGTAAAGGGGCAGAATTCCCCCCCCCCATCCCACTGAGGGCGAGAGGCCACACGGGAGGCAGAAGCCCCTCTCCAGAGTGGCCCGTAGTAGAGCCTCGGCTCTAGGCCCCCCCGCCACGCCAAGCCACGCTCAGCGGGCCGGGCCTGGGGACACGGAGCGGGACCTGCCACCATGCTGAAGAGCGGTGGGGAGGCGACTGGGTGACCGCCCCCCACAGCCCTGTCCCCTCGGGGGCGGCCCCGGCCCTCCCCCCGCCGGCCCACGAGGCAGACACCACAGGAAGGGGAAGCGCGACATGACTCAGGGCTTTTGTCCGTGCCCTGGGTGCCGCCGGAGCACTCCCCGTCACCGGCGCAGTGCGGGGCGGCCACAGCGTGGGGGAGTGGCGGGGGAGGCCGGCAGGTTGGGCGGGTGCAGGAGGCCGGTGGGCCGAGCCCCTCCGCGCAGCCCCCGCACCCCCGCTCGCTGCGGAGGGTCGCCCTGGCGGCACGTGGGCCACACCGCGCCAACGGGACAGGCCGAGACCATAGAGCGGAGTCGGGTGCTCGCTGGACATCCCGCTTGCGGAGCCCGTCTCTCTGCTGCCACTATCTTGTTGGAGGCAGCACAACCCGCTCGGCTGCAGAGGCAGGCCCGCGCCCTCCTCCCGCTATAGCTGAGGCTATACCCCCAACCCCCGCTACCCGACCCGCGCGGCCGGTCCACCAGGTGGCCCGGCTTTAACTCTAGTAGGCCCACAGCAAAGCCTGTGCTGGGCACGAGGCCGAGGGGCCTGCTGCCATCTGGGTCAAGAAGAGAGATGTGTGTGACCTCCCAACATACGGGTGGTCCCTCCCCTGTGTGCCCTTTGTCAGCCAGTTGCTATGGGAATAGCCCGACTCGTTCCCATAGCAACCGACTGACAAAGGGCACATGGGGGCGGGGCCACACCTGTGTTGGCAGGTCACGCACTTCTCTCTTCTTCACCAAGATGGTGCCCCGGGACCGGCTTTACCTCTCGTAGGCCTGCAGCGAAGCCTATGCTGGGCACGAGGCCGAGGGGCCCGCCTCTTCCCGCCAGACATGCGCGTATGTGGGAGCGGCGGTCGGGGTCGCTGGCTGCGCGAGGCGCGGGGCGCAGGTGAGGAGACGCGGTGGGAGGGGGGCAGCCAGCGGCGCTGCCCTCCCTCGGCGGGGCTCGGGGGTCCGCCTGCGTGGCCCCCGTCTGGAGGGGTGGTGCAGGACAGCCCCTTCCCCGGCTCTCCGGGAAGCCCCTCTGGGGTGCTGAGCAGGTGCTGGTGAGGAGGAACCAGTCGATGGGAGCTGCAGGGTGGGCACACACCACTCCACACACACACCCCCATACCCACAACATACCCACGCACACACACCCCGGTCCATCCCTAAAATCCTTCATCGACTCCCATCCATCCGTCCCTAAACCCCTTCCCCCGCCCCCTCCCCTGCCCCTGTCCCTCTGTCCCTGGCATGGCCCAACTGCCCAGCACCACCAGACCACTCTGGCCCAAACACCATAAGGCAATGGTTCCCACCTGACAATAGCAAGTCGAGGAACATTTTTTTTTCCTAAATAAAGACATTTTTGCTGGGTATACTGCCAACTACACCAAATGATGTCTTGCTGACTGACTGGATACCCAGCAAAGATGAACTCCACATCAAATATAATCAAATCTATCAAATCTATCAAATAATGAAATATATCAAAGGTAGTTTTGTATATTATAATAAAAGAAAATAGCATGCAATATGATAAAAGGAAACAGTAGTAGCTATTGTGAGTGATATGATAAAAGAGCAATAGGAGCAAAGCACCAAATTGTTATTGCAAAGCGTTAACAAGACTAAGGAAAGGAGACATCACCAATTCCAACCCCAACATCACACAGGACCACTCTTTAGCTGGGAGTCTCCTTGCAGCTGGCACCAGGAGTCTCTTGGGAACTGGGAAATTCCCCTGGAGAAGGTGCCAGGAAGAAATCCTCTTGCTGCTTCTCAACCTGCCCTGGCAGACATGTGACGCACAGCACAAAAGTTCTGCTCCCTGCTTTCTGTGGTGAAAAATTGACCAAAACCTTTTGCGCTCATGCAGAGCCAAAAAAATACATTTTGGGAAAGCGCAGCATGGCTCCCCTGGAGAAGGTGCCAGGAAGGAATTCTCTTGCTGCTTCTCACCATGCCCTGGCAGCCATGCGAGGCACAGCACAAAAATTCTGCTCCCTGATTTCTGTGGTGAGCAAAATTGACCGTTTTAGTTGTACTCATGTAGAGACAAGACTTTCTTACTCCAAAGCAAAACCAGAAAGCCACATAGGCTTGGGAAACCTCTTGTTCTTTTGCATGGCTGGTGACTTCCCATGGCTCTTCCTCAAGGCAGGAGAAATAACCATGAATTTGGAAGCCCACGTAAATTCAAAGTACACTTAATCCTCTGACAGTCATTCCTTATGGGCCAGCAGTCCTTTCACCCCTCCACAGATCTGCCTCTTAGTCCTCTAGCAGTCATTCTCCATGGAGGGACCACAAGTCCTCCAAACCTACCTACCAACTCACCAGAAATGAGTCAGACCACACCAGAAGTGACACTGCCTGACCTGCAGGAGATATATTAGACCAGTAATGATGGTTTCAAGAAAGAAAAAACACCACCATCTGTTGGGGTCTGCAGCGGGTCTGCAGACAGGTTAGTTGACTTCAAAGACTTAGCCGTGTACCTTTAAGACAGCCACAGATTGTCAGGTCTGTAAACAGAGTGTGAAGAACCGGAACTTAGAACCACAGCATACGGGCACCTACAGCAACAGCAAATAGCGAGCAAGAAGAAGGACACAAAAACCTATCAGGGTCTGACACCTGCACTGTCTAAGATATATAAATAGTTTGTATAAACAATAAAGGCCATTTTGTCCGAACCCAGCCACGCAGACATAGTGTTTCTTTTCAGTCTGCCTCGACTTGCGTCACCACTTTTAGTGACCCCGACGTGCCTATATGATCCCAGAAGGGTATCAAAAAGAGATTCTGAGACTGTGCCAATCTAACCCCGGTAAGGGGTATCAGGAGCAGATCCTGAGACTGTGACCAGCGGGTTGCTGGGGAGGCGGAGCCTGGTGAAGTGGACTAGAGCAGTGAGCGGCTGCAAGATCCCAGGAGAACTTGACACCGGTAAGGTGAGCCACAAGGGACAGCATGGGGAGTAACTTATCTAAAGATACCATGGTGCTATCAATGTGGAAGTTAGTATTAGAGAAGCATGGAATTACTTTAGATGGGCTCCGGTTAAAAGATATGTTATTGTGGACCAAAACACATGGAGTGGAAGTGTCCCCTGTGACTGCTCTTAGTGTGTGGACCTGGGACAATTTAGGATCAACACTGTAAGAAACTATGGACTAGGGTATTGTTTATTAAGATTTATGTTAAGCCCAATGTAAAGGTTAGGCAACAAAAGATATGAAATCGCTTATGCAAACAGCCACCAGACACCGCTTGTGTAAGACAGGATAACCGCAATCAACTAAACCAGATACCGCTTGTGCAAGATAAGATAACCGCCAGATGTCCAGGAACCGACAGAAACAGGACAAACAACCCCATATAAGGACATATGAGTGAGGGGTCAACTATGGGACAAAGGAGGAAGACTTCTTACTTCGGCCTCAACGACCACCAGGAGGCAGAAAACGACCCCCTAACAACAACTGAAGCATGCGCAGAGTACCTCCACTACCTCATGAACACGGGAGTAAAGATGTATAAAAAGGGACTGTTTGAACTGCTCAGGACGGCAGTTGGCGGAGCGCAGACTCCCCTGTCGTCCAGCGCTGGTTTTGCTCATATTCTACTTGCTATAATTAATAAAATTTTAATTGGATTATGATCCGTTGTGGTCTCAATTTATAACAACACTGTCAGAAGCTCTGGAAAAAGGGGACAAAAAAGTGTCGGGGGTTTTGCTTACCTGGGGGCTGCTTAGACATGTTGTAGGGGGCTTCAAGAATCCTCAAGACGCAAATGGGGGCTTGAAAAATCAGCAAAATGCGAGTGGGGGCTTGCAAAGTCCGCAAGACTCAAGTTGGGGCTTAAAAAGTCAGCACAATGCGAATAAAGGTACATCGTTCAAACCTCCCCTGTATCCCCCTCCAGAATACAGACAAGAGGATGAGGGGGTGGGGGAGGGGGAGAGTCTGTGTCCCTTACCAGGCGCCACTCCCCAATGCCCCGAATCCCCTAAATCTCTCCAACTGCATCGACTTATACTTGATACCGATTCCGAGGACTAGGACGGCAAGCAGAAGCCTCGGTGGACTGATCCCAGCCCCCCTGACTCCCCCCAACATTTGTGCCAGCCCACACGCCTTCCCCCCTCAGCTCCGGCCCCCCGCCCGCGCCCTTGGCGCAGCCCCTCTCGCCCACCCCCTCGGCTCCGCCCCTGCCTGCGCAGGATGGAAATGCCGAAAACCCGGATTCGGGATCACCTACGCCAACGTTATCAGTCACAGGCAATGAAAAAGCTGGAGGTGGTAAAAATCCGGTTTCCAGTGGTACAGTAATGACGCGCGGCCCTCAGCGATTTTGGCAGGCTGTAAGAGATGGGGCATTAAAAGACGGGAACTGGGGTTTAGTAGAACAGATAGGCGGGCCACTCCTTGATCTTCCTACGCCTTCCACCGATGCACTGCACGCATATCCTATTGTATTGGGAGATGGGGCTGCTGGTAATCCTCACGTTCACACACCATTTGCTTGGAAAGTAGTACAGGATTTGCAAAAGACTGTTTCTCAGTATGGGGTGAATTTGCCACGTACAATGCAATTGCTGCGTTTGCTAACCATGGATGCTTTGACTCCTTTTGATATTTTTCGGCTGGCACAGATTATGTTCCAACCTGTGCAACTAGCCGTTTTCCACGCCAGGTGGCGGACAGCTGCAGAACAGCAGGGACTGCATAATTTGAACCTTCCACAAGATGATCCCCGGTTTGCTCATGGGCCTGATCTGTTGATGGGTCTTGGGCAGTATTGCCAATCCTCAAGCTCAGGCTCAGTGGCCCACCGTAGTATTAGATCAAGTAAAAAAAGTAGGCATGCAAGCCATATTGAAAACTGCACAATTAGCAGAGCCAAAACAGCGTTATACAGCAATTAAGCAAGGTCCAAAAGAACCATTTTTGCCATTAGTGGAAAACTTGCAACATGCTATTGCTTCTCAAGTGTTTGACCCTCATCTGCATGACATGCTAGTAAGGCAAGTAGCCAAAGATAATGCTAATGCTGATTGTCAAAAAATAATAGAAGGATTACCAGGTGAACCCAGTTTAGAAGCAATGATATTAGCCTGTGCCAAGGTGGTCACCGTGGAACACAAACTAACAGTACTGGCTGCTATGCAAATGAAATGTTATTCTTGTGGTAAGTTAGGACATCATAAACAGGACTGCCCCTCCAAAAAACAACAAGCGCCACGACCTAAACTGTCCTCGGCGATGATTCCTTGTTTCCGCTGTGGAAGGAAAGGGCATTTTGCAAAACAGTGTCATTCTTGTTATGATAAAGAAGGATTTATTCTACCATGCCAGGGAAACGCTCACAAGAGTGCGAGGAGGTGCGCGATGACACAAGTACCTCAGGTTGTTATACCAACCGGCCAGCCTTATGTGACCAATTATCAGGGAGGACCCAGGGATCAGCAGGGATGTATACACCAGTGAATCAGTAACCCTAACCAACCATGGAGTGTTTCAGGTCCCTTTGAATGCTCAGGGGCCAATAGGTAAGGGCCTTAGTGCCTTACTAATAGGTTGATCTAGTACTACTTTACAAAATATCCAAGTACATGTCGGTGTTATTGATGCAGACTTTACAGGTCAAATATGTGCCTTAGTTTCTACACCTGTGCCTCCTGTTACAATTCCAAAAAATACACGCCTTGCTCAACTTGTGCCTTTTGTGAGTTTTGTTCCCAGAACAGAGCCTAGGTGGCGGGGTGATGAAGGATTCGGCTCCACAGGAATACCTCACGTGTGTTGGACACAAGAACTATCTTCACAACAACCCAACCTGACCTGCACCTTGGCATTATCGGGAGGCACTCCTGCAGAAGTGAGATTGAGCGGTCTTCTGGATACCGGAGCAGACGTAACTGTCATATCGGGCACAGACTGGCCACCTCAATGGCCTCTGGTAAATAATGCAGCAGGAGTTGTAGGTCTGGGGGGCGTGACTAATAGCTACTTGTCTGTAAAACCTATACAGATCAAAACGCAAGAAGGACAGACTGACACCGTCTGCCCATACGTTGCCACCGCACCGTTTACTTTGTGGGGTCGAGATTGTTCAGGACAATGGGGAGTTCGTATCACCACGGATTTTTAACTGGGGCCACTGTACTGCAGGGAGTGAAACAGCCTCCCCTTGGTCTCACTTGGTTAACTGACAAGCCAGTATGGGTAGATCAGTGGCCCCTGCCCCAAGAAAAGCTGTATGCCCTGCATGAATTAGTTACAGAACAGTTAGACGCAGGCCACATTGAAGAATCACATAGCCCATGGAACACTTCTGTATTTGTGATAAAAAAGAAGTCTGGTAAATGGCGATTATTGCATGACCTGCATAAAGTCAACGCAGTGATGGCCCCTATGGGGGCCTTACAGCCAGGATTGCTGTCTGCCACCGTGATACCAATGGACTGGGACATTTTAGTTATTGATCTGAAAGACTGTTTTTTTACCATTCCTTTAGATCCAAAAGACAAAGAAAAGTTTGCTTTTACAGTACCATCTAGAAATAACTCTGAGCCCACAAAACGGTACCACTGGACCGTGCTGCCTCAGGGCATGAGAAACTCACCAACCATTTGTCAATGGTTTGTGGCCCAAGCCCCGAGCTCTGTGAGAGACAAATACAAGGATGTTTACTTTTATCATTACATGGATGACATTCTGCTGGCAGCACCATCAACAGAACTGCTGGACGTAGTTGGAAAAGTTGCCAGACATAGCTTAGCAGAGTTTGGATTGGTTGTAGCTCCTGAAAAAGTTCAGAGACAAGAGCCTTGGAAATATCTGGGCATGAATGTGCTGAAAAGAACTGTGTCTCCACAACCTATCAAATTGAAACTGGACATAAAGACTTTGAATGATGTCCAAAAACTTGCAGGAATGCTAAATTGGTTACGGCCTTATTTAGGCCTTACTAATGAACAAATGCAACCTCTTTTGCAACTTTTAAAAGGAGACACAGATCTTTTAGCCCCAAGGTATTTAACGCCTGCAGCCTTAGCACTTGTGAATGAAGTTGAACAGTTGATCTCTTCGCGACATGTGTGGCGTGTAGATATCACACTTCCTTTAAGTGGTTTTATTTTAATGGACCAATCTTCCCCTTATGCTATGTTGGCCCAATGGAACGAGGCCTGGGAAGATCCGCTGCATGTACTTGGATGGTTGTTTTTGCCTTTGCAGCCTAAGAAAAACTGCTGTTGAATGGTATGAACTTGTTGCCGATTTGATCATAAAAATCCGAAAAAGATATTTAGAGTTGACTGGAGCTGATCCAGCAACTGTAATTATCCCCGTATAACAATACTATGTTGAATGGGCGCTGTTAAATTCTGCTGCCCTTCAAGTGGCTCTTGCCTGTTTTCAAGGGCAAATTCAGTACCATCACCCACCTCATCCACTTCTGAAAATGACTGTAAATCTAACTTTGCAGCCACGGCAACTAAGTCAAAGACAACCAGTTGAAGGTGACACAGTATTTACAGATGGATCTGGAAAAATGGGAAAAGCTGCAATTGCTTGGAAAAAAAATGGGCAATGGCATTCCCAAATTGTATATTAGGAAGGATCCCTGCAAGTTGTAGAATTAAGGGCTGCGGCTTTGGCATTTCAGTATTTTCCAGGCCCCCTTAATCTTGTTACTGATTCGGCATATGTAGCAGCCCTCCTTCCCAAGCTAGATATGACTGTCCTTGGCCATGTCAACAACACCAAGCTTTTTGCAATTTTGACTTTAGTTTGGGAAGAGATTTGGAAACACCATTCTCCATATTATGTTATGCATGTTAATAGCCATACTTCCCTACCTGGTTTTATAATTGAAGGCAATGCTAGAGTTGATGCTCTAGTTTCTGTGGCTCTGTCAGTGCCTGATCCTGATGTCCATCAGCAAGCTGTGTTAGCCCACCAATTCTATCATCAGAATTGGCGATCCTTGTATCACCAGTTTGGCCAAAAGGGTGTCTCTCAGGCTGCTGCACGCAGTATTGTTGCAGCCTGTCCAGACTGTCAAAATGTTACTCCTGTGCCAAATTATGGAGTTAATCCTAGAGGCCTTCAAGCTTTACAACTTTGGCAAACAGATGTAACTCATTGCAATGAATTTGGCAGACAAAAATATGTCCATGTCACAATAGATACCTATTCTACTGCAATGATTGCTACTGCCCACACAGGTGAGACCAGTCGTGACGTCATTCAGCACTGGCAATGTGCTTTTTCTGTGCTCGGTGTCCCTCTTGAAATCAAAAAAGACCGTGGACCTGCCTATAGTTCCAGGCCTGTCAGTCAGTTCCTTTCCCAATGGGGTATCTCCCACAAATTTGGAATTCCCCATTCCCCTACGGGCCAAGCCATTGTTGAACGCATGAATGGTACTCTTAAATGCCAGCTTGAAAAAGAAAAAGGGGGAATGAAGGGAATGACCCCAGAAGCACAATTAGAGAAAGCATGTTATGTTTTGAACTTTCTGGAAATCTCTGCCGACCATGAGGTGCCTCCTCCCATTGTGCGACATTTTATGTCAATTGGTAACAAGCAGCAAAAGCAGGAAGGTGTCTTAGTACGCATGAAAGACCCTCGTACCGGGCATTGGTCAGGACTGCATGGATTGTTAACTTGGGGGAGAGGTGATGCTTGTGTTTCTACAGATGAAGGTCCACAATGGATACCTGCTCGCTGTGTGCGGCCTGAGCTTAGCGTGCCGGACCGTGGGAGCGCTGCTGCCGCCAGTCAACCCAACAACTAATGTGTGGCCTCCTTACTGAACCAATCCTTGTTTGATGTGCCCTTCCTGACTTGCAGACATTGTTGCAAAAAAGTGAATGTATGCAGGGAATGAAGAATCTTACTGAAAGTCTTGATATTTTCGATAATTGATTACCTCTGTATAATGTTAACCCAAAAGAAATCAATATTGTTTGCACTTTGAATGTCGATAGTTATCTTTATGTAGATGCTAATGTAGTGAAAGGCTATGATGGGACCATGACACCTGCATAAATCAACGCGTGGTAATGATGTAGTTGATTTATGGAACTGATGGGAACGTATTGCAGTGTTTCTTCTCTGATTCGAAGTAACAGCAGGGAAAGCATTAA